>NC_142722.1:3623333-3775000 GCF_055471065.1 Atractosteus spatula
TGCTGGCCGGCGGAGGGCGACGGCAGCTGCCGGAGACCGCTGTGCCACCCGCGCCTGGTGCGCGGCCGGGAGAGGGAGAGCGGGGCGCGGGCGGCGCCGGAGCCGCCGGACAGGGCGGGGGGCTGTGCGGCCGTGCGGGGAGAGAAGGACCGCAACAAGCCGAGCCGACACCAGCGCCGGACCCGCCCCGAGCCCGCGCGGGCGGAGATGCCTGTCTCCCCGCTACACTGCGGCGCCCCATCGCCGGCCCCGTCCCAGTCCCCGTCCTCCTCCCGGCGCCCCGGCACCGACGATGCCGCGTCTTTCTTCGAGCCCAGCGGCAGAGACCGGACCCGGGCGGGCTCGTCTCTCAGCCTCGCCTCCGACCACTCGTCCCCCGGCTCCGCCTCCCCGTTTCCCCCGTCTTCCAGCCGCTCGTCCGGCCGCTCGGGCAGGAGCGACACCGCCGGGTCCTCGGAGCCCGACCGCAGCCTAGCGCAGACGCTGCACCCGATACTGAGCTCCGTGTTCGGCCAGGTAAGGCCGGGGGCTGATAATTGTTGTGGTTATCATGCTGATAATGATGATGGTGGTGCCGGTTGTGATTAGGGGGCGGGTGCAGGCGCCCGCGTGGCTGTGCTGACGCGTGTGATACAGGGGAACCTGTCCGCGCGACAGGTGTGGAGCGGCGGAGCGCGAGCCTGCCTGGTGCTGTGAGCAGCAGTGTCCCGTGCGCCGAGTCCGCGCGCCTGCCGGTCCCGTGCTTTGCGCTGCTGTGAAGAGTGGCCACGAGCGGTCCCCAGGGTCCCGGGGTGCAGTGAGGTCCTGGCGGTACTGTGACAGCTGACGTGTAAGATGATCCTTCAGAGGATTTGCTTTTCTTCATCAACATGCTCTGAACTTTGGATCAGACTGCTGTGCACCTGGACTTGATGATGTTTGATTGACGGGCTGTTGAGAGTAGGACTGAAGGCAGTGACCTGCTGCACAGTTACAGGGGTGTCCAGCCTGCCGCTGAAGGTCTGGTTGATCTGTCCTAATAAAGCTGAAAGTTATTGCTTTGACTAAGTAATGGAGAGCTGTGCCTGCCTGGATACAGACCAGAGAGACGTCCCTCAGAGCTGGACTGTCCCTCACTGTCCCCACTGACGTCCCACACAGCTGAACTGTGCTCACTGACATCCCACACAACTGGACTGTCCCTCACTGTCCCCACTGACTTCCCACACAGCCAGACTGTCCCCACTGATGTCCCTCACAGCTGGACTGTCCTCACTGATGTCCCACACAATTGGACTGTCCCCACTGTCCTCACTGACATCCTACACAACTGGACTGTCCCCACTGTCTCAGTCAACCCACAGAATGGCACTTTGCTCCTGTGTCCAGCTGTAGCAGCAGTGAGCTCACTGTGATGGACAGTGCTGTGTGCAGGGTGTTTGAAGAGGAGCTGGTGAAGGTTTCTCTGGGAAGGAGCTGTAAGCTGCCGGGCTCCTGCTCTGTGTCCTGGTGGTCAATGGTGTCTACCTGCAGTGCAGAGCAGTGTGCTCACTCAAGGGCAGGCAGGTCTTGCAGTGTCTGCGTTGACGGTGCTGGGGGTGTGTTGTGTCTGTCAAGCTGCAGTGCAGAGCAGTGTGCTCAAGGGCAGGCAGGTCTTGCTGTGTCTGCTTTGACGGCGCAGACTGCCTATTGTCTTTGTTTAAGAGGCTGAAGTTCAGTTTCCTCCTGGAGTGACAGCAGGCATTGGAGAGTTTTAATATCTTGCAGGCCAAAAATGATCAAAACCTCTACTGTTTATTTATCAATCAGTCTGTCAATTGGTGTGTCAGCCAGTGTGTTTGTTTGTCAGTTGGTGAATCAGTGAGAAAGTGTGTCATTCAATGTGTCGGAGTGTTAGTCAGTGTGTGTGTCAGTCAGTGTGTCTATCAGTGTATCAGTGTGTCAGTGGTGTGTCAGTTGGTGTGTTGGTGTGTCAGTCAATGTGTAAGTGTGTCAGTATGTCAGTCGGTGAATCTGTTATTGTGTCAGGCGGTGTGTTAGTCAGTGTGTTAGTGTGTGAGGTGGTGTGTCAGGTGGTGAATCTGTCATTGTGTCAGTGTGTCAGGCGGTGTGTTAGTCAGTGTGTCAGGCAGTGTGTTAGTCAGTGTGTTAGTGTGTGAGGTGGTGGTCAGGTGGTGAATCTGTCATTGTGTCAGTGTGTCAGGCGGTGTGTTAGTCAGTGTGTCAGGCAGTGTGTTAGTCAGTGTGTTAGTGTGTGAGGTGGTGTGTCAGGTGGTGAATCTGTCATTGTGTCAGTGTGTCAGGCGGTGTGTTAGTCAGTGTGTCAGGCAGTGTGTTAGTCAGTGTGTTAGTGTGTGAGGTGGTGTGTCAGGTGGTGAATCTGTCATTGTGTCAGTGTGTCAGGCGGTGTGTTAGTCAGTGTGTCAGGCAGTGTGTTAGTCAGTGTGTTAGTGTGTGAGGTGGTGTGTCAGGTGGTGAATCTGTCATTGTGTCAGTGTGTCAGGCGGTGTGTTAGTCAGTGTGTCAGGCAGTGTGTTAGTCAGTGTGTTAGTGTGTGAGGTGGTGTGTCAGGTGGTGAATCTGTCATTGTGTCAGTGTGTCAGGCGGTGTGTTAGTCAGTGTGTCAGTGTGTGAGGTGGTGTGTCAGGCAGTGAATCTGTCAGTGTGTCAGAGACAGTCAGAGGGCTGTGCTGTGTGTGGGGAGTTGCTCCTCTTGATGAATGTGCAGGCTGTATTTACGGTATCATGGCAGTTATTCAATCCTCGCCCAGAGCTCCAGTAATACCCAGAAGCCCCATTAATCATTTACACCTGTCCCCTGCTGCACCCTGGCACAACTGGCCGACACCTGGGCCAGAGCGATCACCTTCCCTCGCCCACCTACTGCCAGCTGGCTCGAGCTCCTCCTGTCCCGAGTCCCAGTCCCAGCCCCTGGCTCGAGCTCCTCCTGTCCCGAATCCCAATCCCAATCCCTGCTCGAGCTCCTCCTGTCCCGAGTCCCAGTCCCAGCCCCTGGCTCGAGCTCCTCCTGTCCCGAGTCCCAGTCCCAATCCCTGCTTGAGCTCCTCCTGTCCCGAATCCCAATCCCAGCCCCTGGCTCGAGCTCCTCCTGTCCCGAATCCCAATCCCAGCCCCTGGCTCGAGCTCCTCCTGTCCCGAGTCCCAGTCCCAGCCCCTGGCTCAAGCTCCTCCTGTTCCGAATCCCAATCCCAGCCCCTGGCTCGAGCTCCTCCTGTCCCGAATCCCAATCCCAATCCCTGCTCGAGTTCCTCCTGTCCCGAATACAAATCCCAGTCCCTGCTTGAGTTCCTCCTGCCCCAAATCCCAATCCCAGCCCCCAGCTCGAGCTCCTCCTGTCCTGAATCCCAATCCCAGCCCCTGGCTCGAGCTCCTCCTGTCCCGAATCCCAATCCCAGCCCCTGGCTCCAGCTCCTGTCCCGAATCCCAATCCCAGCCCCTGGCTCCAGATCCTCCTGTCCCGAATCCCAAACCCAATCCCAATCCCTGTTTGAGCTCCTCTTGTCCGAATCCCAATCCCAGCCCTGCAGGTCCTGGGTGCTGGTGTTTCTGTGCACAGCTCTGGTTTTCTCTGTCTGGGTCTCAGCTGAAATCAGGGCTGTGCAGCCACAGCTATATATAGGAGCAGGAGCTGAGATTATAATACAGCAATGGATGTCAAACACAGGCTAATAGGAGTTTTTTTACTTAAAATAACCAGAAACTTAATCCCTAGGAGCTGGGAAACTCAGTTCAGAGATTTAGATTAAAAAGCACAGCTATCATTACAGGCAGTAAAAGACAAGTGTTCTGCAATCTGTGATTATCTGTCTGAAATTATTAACAGTAATTAGTAGCAGCAGTAACAGTTATAGCAGTAGAAATAGTACAGTAGTAATAGTAGCAGCAGTGATAGGAGCAGGAGCCTTAACAGCAGTAATAATGATAACAGTAGCAACAGCAGAAGTAGGTTTTCGCCCCTTTTATTGAAGTCCGGATTAGTGAAATGATCTGAGAGGGAGTTAAGAAGCTGGAGAAGCGAGAACATACCTGGGACCACCTGGGACCACAGCACAGCCTCAGGAGCAACTGGGTGCAAACTGAGTGAGTGAGGCAGAAGCTGTTCTGGGGCGAGGATGGGGTGTGGGGTGAGGCAGAAGCTGTTCTGGGGCGAGGATGGGGTGTGGGGTGGGGCGGTAGCAGTTCTGGGGCGAGGATGGGGTGTGGGGTGGGGCGGTAGCTGTTCTGGGGCGAGGATGGGGTGTGGGGTGGGGCGGTAGCTGTTCTGGGGCGAGGATGGGGTGTGGGGTGAGGCGGTAGAAGTTCTGGGGCGAGGATGGGGTGTGGGGTGAGGCGGTAGCAGTTCTGGGGCGAGGATGGGGTGTGGATTGGGGCGGTAGCAGTTCTGGGGCGAGGATGGGGTGTGGGGTGGGGCGGTAGCAGTTCTGGGGCGAGGATGGGGTGTGGGGTGGGGCGGTAGAAGTTCTGGGGCGAGGATGGGGTGTGGGGTGGGGCGGTAGCAGTTCTGGGGCGAGGATGGGGTGTGGGGTGGGGCGGTAGCAGTTCTGGGGCGAGGATGGGGTGTGGGGTGGGGCGGTAGAAGTTCTGGGGCGAGGATGGGGTGTGGGGTGAGGCGGTAGCAGTTCTGGGGCGAGGATGGGGTGTGGGGTGGGGCGGTAGCTGTTCTGGGGCGAGGATGGGGTGTGGGGTGGGGCGGTAGCTGTTCTGGGGCGAGGATGGGGTGTGGGGTGGGGCGGTAGCTGTTCTGGGGCGAGGATGGGGTGTGGGGTGGGGCGGTAGCAGTTCTGGGGCGAGGTGCAGACTCTCATTGAGCCCCTAAGAACACAGTACAACAGAGCTGCCTCCTTTCCTGTCAGTGGGGGGAGTGTGTCGTCTGTTCAAAATGACCACTGTTGGTCAGCGGCGGAGAGCTCAGCAACAGCTCAGCAGCACCCCCGCAGTGTCGCAGTGAAGGAGGAGAGAGCAGCAGCAGCAGTGCCCCCCAGTGTCAGAGTGAAGAGGCGCGGTTCTGTAAGGGAGCAGCAGTGTGCAGTCTGAGTGTCAGTCACAAGGGCTGCAGGATGCCTCAGTGGTGGGAGAAAGTGCAGAGGGGGAAGGCCTGGATCAAACACAACCCCGAGTCCTCCTGCTTCGTCAAAGGGGAACACTGGGCCCCTCTGTTGGGGTATAATGAGACCCTGAGTCTTTCTGCTGGCCTGCTCCTGTCACACTGGGTACTGATGCAGGGCAGCTGCCAGCTGGCATCGGCTCTGCATTGACCCTGCTGACAGCAGGGTGCCCGATGGCATGACTGACCACACTGCCCTCTGCTGCCCCTCCCTGCCCCCTTCTACCCCTCTCTGCACCCTTCTGCCCCCTGCTGCCCCTCGCTGTGTCTCTCGGTGCCCAGCTGCTGTCTGCCTTGGGTTCCCATTAATATTGCAGCAGCTCCAGCAGTGTGGCTGCAGCATCCCAGGAGCAGAGCTCTGCTTTCACAATAGACAACCATGGAGACAGGGAGCCAGCAGACCGTGACTCCCTGACACCCCCTTACACCCATCCCACTGCAGCCCACACTCGCAAGCACACTCCTGAGCCCAGACAGGTATGTACTGCACTCTACTGCACTGCCTTTACTGCACTGTACTGCACTCTACTGCACTGCCTTCACTGCACTGTACTGTACTCTACTGCACTACACTGCCTCTACTGCACTCTACTACACAGCCTTTACTGCACTGTACTGTACTCTACTGCACTACACTGCCTCTACTGCACTCTACTACACAGCCTTTACTGCACTGTACTGTACTCTACTGCACTGTACCGTACTCTACTGCACTCTACTGCAATGCCTTTATTACACTGTACTGTACTGCCTTTACTACACTGTACTGCACTCTACTACACTGCCTTTACTGCACTCTACTACACTGCCTTTACTGCATTGTACTGTACTCTACTGCACTGTACTGTACTGCCTTTACTACACTGTACTGCACTCTACTGCACTGTACCGTCCTCTACTGCATTGTACTGTACTGCCTTTACTACACTTTCCTTACCTCTACTACACTGCCTTTACTGCGCTGTACCATACTCTACTGCACTCTCTTCACTACACCTTGCTTCCCTGTACTGGCCTGCAGTCTATACTGCTGTGTGTGGGTGCAGTCACTCAGTCTTGTATTGTAGCTGGGTGAGATCTTGGGACAAGTTGGCTCCGGCCTGCCGAATAAGATAAGATAAGATCACTTTATTGGCCATATTCTTGCATTAGGATTTTTTTTTGCATATCCCAGTTTGCTCTCCATGAGACACACAGACAGGGAGAGAAGCTTGGGGTCAGAGCGCAGGGTCAGCCATTGTACAGCGCCCCTGGAGCAGTTGGGGTGAAGGGCCTTGCTCAGGGGCCTAACGGAGTAGGATTCCTCTGCCAGCCGCTGGATTTGAACTGGCAACCTTCCAGCCACAGGCACAGATCCTTAGACATAGAGCCACCGCTCTGTCCTATGGGGCAGAATGGCTCCACTGGCCTGTAATGCTCTCTTGTTCTCACCGAGTTGAACTAATGTGTCAGTTCGGGCCCCAGCGAGGACCCGGCCGGGTCTTTGGGTCTATCAGGCATCACTGTGGCGAGCACCTTGTCCTCCTGGTGCTCCTGGGCTGAGCACATCATAATTCCGAGCACAGCAGCTGCAGCTGCAGGCTGACACCTGCGCTGTCCTCTGTCCCGCCTCTGGCCAGCGGAGAGCGCCGAGTGACGGCACTACACGCAGACTCACCCCCTGCAATGATTGGTCCCGACTACTGCTGCCTCTCTTATCTCATTGGTGCGTTTAGCCCCGGCCACCAGCTCTGATTGGTGCCTGGGGCTCTTCACAACCTTCTCCAAAGGTCATACAGCAGCTCTGCTCAAAACGGCTCACTGTGTGTCTGTCACCATCTCATTACTCTTCCTGCTTCTCCTCCTGCCCTGCACCACTCTTAGTCTCCCCTTTCCACAGTTCCCCGGCCTCCTGCCTCTTATTTTTCCTCCTTATTGCCCTCTCCCTCACTCCCTCTGTCTCCCTCGCTGGCTCCTGTCCCAGAGTGTCTTGTTGTCCAATGGGAGTATGGAGTCTCGGTGTCTAAATTAATTCCATGTCTTCCTTAAGTATAAGAGTGTGAGAGAGAGTGTGCAAGTGTGTGCACGTGCACGTGTGTCCAGCTTGTGAGTCTGATCTGTGCTGAAGCGCCCTGAACAAGCCTGAGGGAGCTGTGGTGGGTAGGAAGGGGGGTCTGGACCATGGGTATTATTCATCAGAATGAATCATCTTCATTGTCCCCTCAGCACAGAGAGACACAACATAGGACAAACACCCCATAGACGGCCTGCACACAGACTTCTGTACAACCACTCTGCGTGTGCAGAGAAGAACTCCTAACAACGCGTGCATGACCGAATTAGACCAAAATACCCATTGCTAATCAGTGTACAGAACAGAGCAATCAAATACTACAGTTAAGTGGCGACGCCTAAAAACAGTGACCAGAATTCATACCACCACAAAGCCCCGCTGACCCCAGAGATGAACCCCCTTAGCCAGCTGGTCCTGAAACTCACTGACAGCACCAGCCTCAGGACAGCACAGCTAAAACAACACAAATCAGTCAATCAAATCACAACACAAGACACACAACACAAACTGGAATTTTTCTGAACCCTAAACAGACAACACACACTAGCTGGGTGTTTGAACAGGGTAAGAAACAGGGAGAAATGGGCCCTGATGAAGTGCAGGCTCAGTGACCACAGCCTGGCCATAGAAACTGGACACAGCATTGGCTGCCCAGAGGGGATAGGCTCAGTGACCACACTGGGATAAGACAAACACTCTTCCCCAAAATAACAGACCTATTCCCAGAATTTCTTCAGCTGCCAGAATCAGAAAAGCTTCCAGTCTTACTGGGGATGGAGACTGAGTGTGCCCTAATAATAATAATAATAATAATAGTAATTTGTAAAGGTATGATTTTGCTCATTGTTATTACTTTAGTGTGCGTTGGGGGTCCTCTGTGGGGTAGTGAGCCAGGGGAACAAGCCCAGTGCGGATCAGTGTGTCTCTGCTTGGGGAGTGTGCTCAGCCTAGACATGCCTGCCAGAGGGTGTTTGTTTTTATTTCTCTCTCACTCTCTTCCTCTCTCTCCTGCTCTTTCATGTTTTTAAATTCTAAGAGCTTTATTGGAATGACTGATGAATTTTAGTGTTGCCAAAGCAATAACAATTAGTAAACATTTACTAACATTCAGGACAATGATAAATTATTATTACTGAGAGACAGGCTCACTGTCTGTTCCTCAGGCTGGGACAGGAGATCACACACTAGGCTGCAGCTCCATTGTGTGTTGTGCCTCAGTAAGATTGGAAGCAATTGTGATTTTGGCAGGTATGGGACTTTTGAGAGCTGATTTGTTATTTTAATGAAGGATGTTTCCTTCTCTCTCCCTCTCAAATTTTCAAATTCAAATTCATAAATCTTTAATGGCATGACTGGTGATTCTCAGTGTTTCCAAAGCTGTTTTCCTCTTTCACACTGTCTCTAAAGAACATGAGACAGGTTACAGACGAGAGGAGCCATTCTGTCCATCTGGCTCGATGGATGTTTTAGTACTCATTGAGAATCTCATCCCAGCCATTTCCAAAGACGTCTGGATGTCATCTTCACCAACATGGCAGTGTAGCCTGTTCCAGACTCCCACATTTCTTATGTACTCTCTCCTATCTCCTTCAGTTTCTTCTTCTCTCTTCCCTCTCTCATTTCTCCACTCTCCCTTAGCCCCTCCCCTTCTCTAATTGCTCCTCCCCCTCTCCTGTCTCCTCCCCACTAACCCCTCCCCATCTCTAGAGGCCCCTCCCTCTATCATTCTCCTCTCTTACTTAGCCCCTCCACTTCCCTAGCAGCCCCCCCTCACTCTACCTGTCTCCCCCAGCCCCTCCCTTTCTCCTTTCTTCGTTAGTCCCCCCTCCCCCATCTCCCTCCTCCTCCCCCTCCTCTCTCCTCTTTCCTCTCTAATTCAGTCTCCCTCTCCTGCCTCCATCCCTCCCTCTCTCTCCCCCTGCGTATCTGTAAGGAGGCTCCAGTCAGTGCAGGGCTGTGAGGTTGAGTAAACGAGTGACTTAGCAAGAGAACGAATAAACGATTCTGGCATCCTTTATTTTCCACATTGTGCTCTGAGCATTTCCATCTCGGCAGGAAGACACGCGTGCCTCTCTCCTCTCTCTCTTCACTCTCCTCTCTCTCTCTCTCTCTCACTCTCTCTCTGCTGTCTCTCGGCTGTTGTTTGTCACTGACTCTCGCTGAGCACTTCGGCTAGCTCGCTCCACAACTCACCAGCCCGCTGACTGAGCCCCGGCACTCCTCTCTCTCACACACACCTCTGGGGGAGCCACCTCCTGCTGCTCGTTCATGGCTCTCATGCACCCCAACATCTGGGTGTCCCTCAAGCAGGCTGCAGAGCGCCCCCTGGACTGACCCAGAGAGCCCCTGCACTAGATCGCCCCCCCCACGCTGACACACAGAGACAGGGAGAGGCTGAGGGACAGGGAGAAAGAGAGCGAGGGAGGAGGAAGGGGAAGGCAGAGAGAGCGTGAAAGAGAGAGAGAGGCTGCACTATGGGTAACTGTGTGAAATCTCCACTCAGAAATCTATCCAAGAAGGTAAGCGGTCCTCGGACTGTTGGGTTTTTAAACATCTGTCAGCAGTGTTTGTGTCCGTGTGTCTGTGCATGAGTTTGTGCTGGCAGTCTTCTCTCTTCAGAGACGGTACCCTGCGCTGCACTTCTCCGTATGTCTGTGCCTCGTGCCGAGCTGTGCTGAGCTGCACCAAACTGAGCTGAGCTTTGTTGAGTTGCACCGAGCTGTGTTGAGCTGAGCTGTGTTGTACTGAACTGTGTTGAGTTGCACCAAATTGAGCGGAGCTGAGGTGTGCTGTGCTGAGCTGTGTTGAGCTGAACTGTGCTGCACTTGTGTTTGTGTCTGTGATTTGCCAGACTTAGCTGCGCTGCACATGTAACATTGTGTTGCTGCTGCAGGACCTACTGAGATTGCTGGCCGCTCCACACTGACCAGTCCCCCCACCAGTCTGCAGAGGTGACTACACATCTGTACCTGGGATCAGTATTTTTGACACAGACTTAGGAAAACAGATGCTGTGGTCTCTAATGTCAGTGCAAGGCTCAGTGGCTGATTCTCTGATGCCCCCTCCCCAGGCCCTGTGATTAACCCCTTCAGCTCCGATGCTGTCCCCTGTCCACCTCGCAGGGCAGGGCAGAGGCAATGGGAGAGGAAACAGGGCTCAGAGCTCCGAAAGAGTTAAACACCCCTGTTGTGCACTCTCTTACACTCTGCTGCAGGGAATTCAGCCTGTCTCTGACTGCCCTGTCCACGGCACTGCCCCAGGTCCTCACACTTACCAGCTCCTTTCTCAAGACAGCAGGGAAACAGTGCGGCTGTGTGGTCACTGAGCGGCAAGGATGAAGAAGCCCAGAAAGTTATTAGAGTCGCTCAGCTGGAGCCTGTGGACAGTGAGTCTGGTCAGTGTTTGACAGTTTTGACAGTCAGTGTGTCAGGCAGTCCAGTCAGTGTTTTCTTCAGTAAGTGTGTTGGTCAGTCGGTTGTCCGCAGTGTGGGGCTGTCTGGCTCTGGTTGGGTGTGCAGCTGTGTCTCCTCTTTCCACTCACCCCCAGAATCTGTGCTGTGTCTCTTCTCCCCCTCGCACTCCTACAGTCTGTACTGTGTCTCCTCTCTCCACACACCTTCGGAGTCTGCGCTGTGTCTCCTCTCCCTGTACACCTCCAGACTCTGTGCTGTGTCTCCTCTCCCCCTCGCACTCCCACAGTCTGTACTGTGTCTCCTCTCTCCACACACCTTCGGAGTCTGCGCTGTGTCTCCTCTCCCTGTACACCTCCAGACTCTGTGCTGTGTCTCCTCTCCCCCTCGCACTCCCACAGTCTGTACTGTGTCTCCTCTCTCCACACACCTTTGGAGTCTGCGCTGTGTCTCCTCTCCCTGCACACCTCCAGACTCTGTGCTGTGTCTCCTCTCCCCCTCACACCCTCAGAGTCTGCACTGTGTCTCTTCTCCGCACACAGCCCCAGAGTCTGCACTGTCTCCTCTACCTCTAGGCTGTCGGAGTCTACGCTGTCTCCTCTCCCTGCACACCCAACAGATTTTGTGCCGTTTCTCCTCTCCCCACACACCTTTGGAGTCTGTGCTGTGTCTCCTCTCCCCACAGACCCTCAGAGTCTGCTCTGTCTCCTCTACCTCTACACTGTCGGAGTCTGTGCTGTGTCTCCTCTCACTGCACACACTCAGACTTTGTGCTGTCTCCTCTCCCCACAGACCCCCAGAGTCTGTGCTGTGTCACCTCCAGTTGCACACCCTCAGTCTGTGTGTCTCCTTTCCCTGCATGCCCCCAGAGTCTGTACTGTGTCTCCTCTCCCCCCACACTCTCAGAGCCTGTGTTGTGTCTACTCTTCCCCTACATCAGAATCTGTGCTGTGTCTCCACTCCCTAACACGCTCAGATCTGTGCTGTGTCTCCTTTCCTTGCACACTCTCAGAGCCTGTGCTGTGTCTACTCTTCCCCTGCACCAGAATCTGTGCTGTGTCTCCACTCCCCCACACGCTCGGAGTCTGTGCTGTGTCTCCTCTGCCCCTACACTCTCGGAATCTGCGCTGTGACTCCTCTCCCTGCACAGTGCTTGCCTAGGCTTCGTTAGCTAACCGCTGAGCTGCCACAACACCGGAGGGGAGAGAGCTATTTATACTCTGCAGGAGAGAGAGGCAGCAGGAGCAGGAGAGAGGGATGGGGAAAAGAGAGAGAGGGGCACTTTCAGGATCTGTACCAGCACTACGGTGGGGTGGGCTATTTTGGGGTACAGTGGATTACCACGGGGTACAGTGGGTTACTGTGGGGTACTGAGGCTGTGAGAGGTCAATAGCCAGCTGTGTGCCAATAGATAATAGATAACACCTGATAACCCACAGCATACAGAAGCAAGCGACCCCAGAGTGCCAGCCCAGTGCCAGTAGTCTCCGTAGTCCCTGGGCATCAGGGCACGCCTAAGCCATTAATGGTTAAAAAGCCATTAAATCTTTACACAAAGAGCTGTGGGAGTGGGGAGCAAGCTGCCCAGCCATGCTGTTGAAGCTGATAACCTGGCGTCTTACAATGAACAGCTGGATGAGATCCTGACATCAAGGTGATTTGTAGTTTACGAACTCTTAACCCCTGTGAGTTGAATGGCCTCCTCTCGTTTGGTACCTTTCTCAGCCTCATGCCCTTAGTAATAATTCTCTCATCTGCGTGTCTTTGAGCTTCTTCAGCTACAGTGGTTGGAACTAATCTGCACAGTGAATCAGAGGTAGAGAGGCACCATGGAGATTTGTTTTGTTATGTACATTGTACATCATTACGAAAAGAAACAAAATGACAATAATTTTTAAATGGAATGTAAATGTAAAGAACTAGTGAGAGCTGTTGCTCAGAGGCCAAAAGAGAGGGGTACCTGCTGGCTGAGAGTCTTCACTCCTCCGCAGCCTCGGCCGCTGCCTGCCCTTGTGAAGTCTTGTCTCTGGGCTCTATGACTCCGGGTCGCGGGTTCAAGGCTGGGGAGAGCTGGTGGGGGGACCCCACTGTGACCAGTGGCTGGAAGGTGGGCGTGGTGGAGGAGTCTCTCGGCACCTCCTCACCTTCGGAGAGCAACACCCTGTGCCAGGTTACAGGCCAGAGGAGCCGTTTGCTTGTTAGTACCTGATTGATCCCAGGACTTCATCCAGCTGATTCAGGAAGGATGCCAGAGTATCGGCTTCTTCAACACGGCTGGGCAGCTTGTTCCAGAGTCCCAGAGGCCTTTGTCTGGAGAAACCTCCTAGTCCCAAATTTAAATACATGTCTCTATCATTTCTTCCTGTGCCCTCTGGTTCATGTTTCACCATTCAATTGGAAGAGATCTGCTAGATTGACTTTGTCGCTGCCTTTGAGGATACAGAATACCTGGATCAGGTCCACCTCATAGTCCTCTCAGTTCAAGACTTGATCTTGTCAGTGTGGGACACTTCCTTCAGCCTGTCAGTGTGGGATACTGACACTCCCTCCAGACTAAAGAGACTCAGTTCCTCCAGCCTGTCAGTGTGGGATACTCCCTCCAGACTAAAGAAACTCCGTTCCTCCAGCCTGTCAGTGTGGGACACTGACACGCTCTTCAGACTAAAGTGGCTCAGTTCCTCCAGCCTGTCAGTGTGGGACACTCCCTTCAGACTAAAGAGACTCAGTTCCTCCAGCCTGTAAGTGTGGGACACTCCCTCCAGACTAAAGAAACTCCGTTCCTCCAGCCTGTCAGTGTGGGACACTGACACGCTCTTCAGACTAAAGTGGCTCAGTTCCTCCAGCCTGTCAGTGTGGGACACTCCCTTCAGACTAAAGAGACTCAGTTCCTCCAGCCTGTAAGTGTGGGACACTCCCTCCAGACTTAAGAGACTCAGTTCCTCCAGCCTGTCAGTTTGGGACACTCCCTCTAGACTAAAGAGACTCAGTTCCTCCAGCCTGTCAGTGTGGGACACTCCCTTCAGACTAAAGAGGCTCAGTTCCTCCAGCCTGTCAGTGTGGGACACTCCCTTCAGGCTAAAGAGACTCAGTTCCTTTAGCCTGTCAGTGTGGGACACTCCCTCCAGGCTAAAGAGACTGTTCCTCCAGCCTGTCAGTGTGGGATACTCCCTTCAGACTAAAGAGACTTAGTTCCTCCTGCCTGTCAGTGTGAGACACTCCCTTCAGACTAAAGAGACTCCGTTCCTTCAGCCTGTAAGTGTGGGACACTCCCTCCAGACTTAAGCGACTCAGTTCCTCCAGCCTGTCAGTGTGGGACACTCCCTTCAGACTAAAGAGACTCAGTTCCTCCAGCCTGTCAGTGTGGGACACTGACAATCCCTTCAGACTAAAGAGACAGTTCCTCCAGCCTGTCAGTGTGGGACACTCCCTTCAGACTAAAGAAACTCCGTTCCTCCAGCCTGTCAGTGTGGGACACTGACACTCCCTTCAGACTAAAGTGGCTCAGTTCCTCCAGCCTGTCAGTGTGGGACACTCCCTTCAGACTAAAGAGACTCAGTTCCTCCAGCATGTAAGTGTGGGACACTTCCTTCAGGCTAAAGAGACTCAATTCCTTTAGCCTGTCAGTGTGGGACACTCCCTTCAGACTAAAAAGACTCAGTTCCTCCAGCCTGTCAGTGTGGGACATTCCTTCAGACTTAAGATACTCAGTTCCTTCAGCCTGTCAGTGTGGGACACTCCCTCCAGACTAAAGAGGCTCAGTTCCTCCAGCCTGTCAGTGTGGAACATTCCTTCAGACTAAAGAGACTCAGTTCCTCCAGCCTGTCAGTGTGGGATACTCCCTCCGGACTAAAGACACTTAGTTCCTCCCGCCTGTCAGTGTGGGACACTCCCCTCAGACTAAAGAAACTCCATTCCTCCAGCCTGTCAGTGTGGGACACTGACACTCCCTTCAGACTAAAGAGACTCAGTTCCTCCAGCCTGTCAGTGTGGGACACTCCCTTCAGACTAAAGAGACTCAGTTCCTCCAGCCTGTAAGTGTGGGACACTCCCTCCAGACTTAAGCGACTCAGTTCCTCCAGCCTGTCAGTGTGGGACACTGACAATCCCTTCAGACTAAAGTGGCTCAGTTCCTCCAGCCTGTCAGTGTGGGACACTCCCTTCAGACTAAAGAGACTCAGTTCCTCCAGCCTGTCAGTGTGGGACACTCCCTTCAGACTAAAGAGACTCTGTTCCTCCAGCCTGTCAGTGTGGGACATTCCTTCAGACTAAAGATACTCAGTTCCTCCAGCCTGTCAGTGTGGGACACTCCCTTCAGACTCAAGAGACTCAGTTCTTTTAAACTGTCAGTGTGGGACACTCCCTTCAGGCTAAAGAGACTCAGTTCCTTCAGCCTGTCAGTGTTGGACACTGACACTCCCTCCAGACTAAAGAGACTGTTCTTTTCTAGATTCTGTAGCAGTGTACAATCCTAAAGTTACACCCCTAGATTTCCTACACTTTTAACATAAACTTCGTAGTCTTCTCACGAGGAGCCTCTTCAGCTCAGTGTTTCCCATCGTGTATCTGTAGTGTGTTTTCGCTCCTGCGAGTAAACTCCGCACTTGTCTGCTGTAAATATTATCTACCAGGAGACTGTTCAGTCCTAAATCTGGTCCCAGTCTTTCTGAATGTCTGTGCAGACTCTGCAGTGTTTGCTAAGTTCCCCAGTTTGATATCATTTGCACACTTGATTAGTTTACCAACTGTCCCAGAACTGGGATCATTGGTCTAAATTGGGAAGGACAGTGGTCCAGGTACAGACTCCTGTGGTACTACACTAACTCCATCACTCCAATTTTAGCACTGACCTCTTATCTGTACTCTCTTCTCAATCCTAACACACACATTTCCCAAAAACCTACTGTCTGTAATTTGAGAATTAATCTTTTATGAGGAACTTGGGCAATGTGTAAATCTAAATACATCATGCTGCATGCACTATGCATGTCAGTCACTTCTGTTGCCTGTTAAAAGTGCTCACTATTTCTTTCCATCACAGTCAGCCTTATGAAATATCCTTTTTTACCTGTGCTTGCAACTCAGACACTGAGAGCTATGACATGGACAAAAACACCACGATGCAGGTAAAGAAAAGGAGCACAATGAGTGGTGTGGAGTGTGATCCACTAGCTGGGCCCGAGTGGGTTGTAGACTCAGAATAATCCCATCTCAGGCAGCCAGCACTCACAACAGAACAGCAGAACCCCTGCAGAACCTGTCCTCTGTGTCCCCCTGACACACAGACTGGGCTCAGCTCGGTCCAGCCCAGATCAAACTGGGCCCACATCTGTGTCAAGGTGCTTGCCAGACTGTCTGCAGCCAGGTTCTCCAGCTCAAAGCTGTGAGGCGTCTCCTGGCGATATATCAGGAATCAGGACAATTTCATCTCCCCACTGTAGGTGCAAACTTTGTTTTGTATTATTAGTTGAAAAGGTACTTACAACAGACTGATGGAAGGTGTAATTGTAGTCAGAATGCTTGTTTAATTATCGGATTATACATTTGTTGATTTTTTTTCAAATGTACTGCACTGATCTTGTGTTCTCTAGTGTAGCGCAGCTCACCGGATGGTGCTGTGAAACTGTCCAAATTGCCCATTCTTACAGCTGTAATGTTGTAGGAAGAAGAAATAAGCCCATTTCAAACTGCACAGGCTGCTGAGCTCACTAATGAAGGCCTTATAAGCCTCTCTCTCCCTGCATGGGGCCAGACATGAGCAGAGCTCCTTCTCCCTCTCTCCCTCTCCTCTCTCCCATCTCCCATTCCCTCTTCCTCAGTGCTCCCTCTCTCTCCCGTCTCCCGTCTCCCATCCTCTGTGTCCCTCTCTCCTCTGTTCTCCCTCCCTCAGCTCCTGCTTAATGTGAGCCTGACAGTCTGAGTCCCTGCTGAGCCACTGTGGAGAGTCGGCACAGTAAACTGTTATGACACTGTGGTGACGAATGGAAAATAACTCGTCTGTCGTGGACGGGCGGAGCTCTCCTGCACAGCTCCCTGTCAGTGGTGAGCCAACTGAAGAGGCCCAGTGGGGCAGGAGAGGAAGACGAAGAGACGGGGTCTTGTGAGCAGGGAGCACTGGGGCACACTGGGGTGGGACAGCCAGGGACTCAGAGCTGTAGTCTCACGTTGCTGTAAAACCAGAATTCAAAAAGAAAATGCTGAAACTGCTCTTAAGCCTTGAGAGAGGAAGGCAGCACCATGCTGCTCTGGGATGGGACCGTGTGGCAGCACTGCGGTCCTGAGAGAGACAGACAGGGCAATTGACAACACACCAAGCCTGCCAAAACCATTCCTTTCTACTCCATCTGTCTGAGAGACATTAATGGGTATTTAAATTGGATTTTACCAACTTAAACAGCTTCTTTATGCTTGAGAGAGAAACACATTATAGTTAGATTTTGCTTTTGCTGAACAAATCCAGATGAACTAGCAGACAGAAAGACGCGTTGTCTGCAAAGGAACAATAGGTTTATTTCATGCTGAAAAGAGAAGAAGGAAAACACAACAATTTCGGCTGTGGAGCCTTCTTCAGGTGTAAGGGTGTGAGGTCCCTCACACTGAAGAAGGCTCCATGGCCGAAACGTTGCATTTTCTTTCTTCTCTTTTCAGCATGGAATAAACCTATTACTTGTTCCTTTACAGCCTTTGAATGCTGACGCAGCTCCCCACCTGAAACATTGTCTGTGTGACACACTGACTGGCAGTTTCTTCCAGTAGTTTGTATTCTATCTTTGGTGCCAATTCTGGTGCAGACTGTGGTGCAGGCTATGGTGCTGGCTCTGGTGTAGGCTCTGGACCAGACTGTGGTGCAGGCTCTGGTGCAGACTCATGGTGTAGATTCTGGTGCAGGCTCTGGTGTAGGCTCTGGACCAGACTGTGGTGCAGGCTCTGGTGCAGACTCATGGTGTAGATTCTGGTGCAGGCTCTGGTGTAGGCTCTGGACCAGACTGTGGTGCAGGCTCTGGTGCAGACTCATGGTGTAGATTCTGGTGCAGGCTCTGGTGTAGGCTCTGGACCAGACTGTGGTGCAGGCTCTGGTGCAGAATCATGGTGTAGATTCTGGTGCAGGCTCTGGTGTAGGCTCTGGTGTAGGCTCTGGTGTAGGCTCTGGTGCAGGCTCTGGTGCAGGCTCTGGTGCAGGCTCTGGTGTAGACTGTGGTGCAGATGGTACAGTCCTCTCTCTAACACTATCTCTGCCCCCTCTCCTGGGCCCCTCCTCGAAGCTGCGCCAGGATGAGAAGCGGAGTTACAGGGCGGTGCAGTCATGTGACGACGCTGTGCCCGGTGGGGTGCCCAGCGCCTACCAGGAGCCTCTAGTGGCGCTGGCGCAGAACTGCGCCTTGATGCACAACCTGCTGGGCCCTGCTTGCATCTTTCTGCGCAAGGGATTCGCCGAGAACAGGCAGCCTGTACGTGAGTCTGTGTGTCCCATTGTACTGACCCCCCCCGTACTGACCCCCCTCACTATACTGTACTGACACCCACTGTACTGACCCCCCTCACTATACTGTACTGACACCCACTGTACTGACCCTCCCTCAGTGTACTGTACTGACCCTCCACTGTACTGACCCTCCCTCACTATACTGTACTGACACCCCACTGTACTGACCCTCCCACACTATACTGTACTGACACCCACTGTACTGACCCCCCCTCAGTGTACTGTACTGACCCTCCCTCACTATACTGTACTGACACCCACTGTACTGACCCTCCCTCACTATACTGTACTGACCCTCCACTGTACTGTGCTGACCCCCCTCACTATACTGTACTGACCCTCCACTGTACTGACCCCCCTCACTATACTGTACTGACCCTCCAACACTATACTGTACTGACCCCCCTCACTATACTGTACTGACCCTCCACTGTACTGTGCTGACCCCCCTCACTATACTGTACTGACCCTCCACTGTACTGACCCCCCTCACTATACTGTACTGACCCTCCAACACTATACTGTACTGACCCCCCTCACTATACTGTACTGACCCTCCCACTGTACTGACCCTCCCTCAGTGTACTGTACTGACACCCGCTGAACTGACCCCCCTCACTATACTGTACTGACCCTCCCACTGTACTGACCCTCCCTCACTATACTGTACTGACCCTCCACTGTACTGACCCCCCTCACTATACTGTACTGACCCTCCACTGTACTGACCCCCCCTCAGTGTACTGTACTGACCCTCCCTCAGTGTACTGTACTGACACCCACTGTACTGACCCCCCTCACTATACTGTATTGACACCCACTGTACTGACCCTCCCTCACTATACTGTACTGACCCTCCACTGTACTGACCCCCCCTCAGTGTACTGTACTGACCCCCCACTGTACTGACCCTCCCACACTATACTGTACTGACCCTCCCTCACTATACTGTACTGACCTCCCACTGTACTGACCCTCCCTCACTATACTGTACTGACCCTCCACTGTACTGACCTCCCACTGTACTGACCCTCCCTCACTATACTGTACTGACCCCCCTCACTATACTGTACTGACCCTCCACTGTACTGACCCTCCCTCAGTGTACTGTACTGAGCCCCTCACTGTAAAGTACTGAGCCCCCACTGTACTGTACTGACCTCCCACTGTACTGACCCCCCTCACTATACTGTACTGACCCTCCACTGTACTGACCCCCCTCACTATACTGTACTGACCCTCCACTGTACTGACCCCCCCTCAGTGTACTGTACTGACACCCACTGTACTGACCCCCCTCACTATACTGTATTGACACCCACTGTACTGACCCTCCCTCACTATACTGTACTGACCCTCCACTGTACTGTACTGAACCCCCTCCCTGTACTGTACTGACCTCCCACTGTACAGACCCTCCTCACTATACTGTACTGACTCTCCCTCAGTGCTTACCGACCCCAATACTGACCACCTCCCTGTACTGTACTGACACCCTCACTGTACTGTACTGTACTGAACCCCCTCCCTGTACTGTACTGACCCCCCACTGTACTGTACTGAATCCCTCACTGTAAAGTACCAGCCCCCCACTGTACTGTACTGACCCTCTCACTGTAAAGTACTGAGCCTCTCACTGTAAAGTACTGACCCCCCACTGTACTGTAGTGAGCCCCTCACTATACTGTACTGACCCCCAACAGTACTGTAGTATCCAACACCGCACTGCAGTCCCAGCCATGTGTAAGTTTTGGGGTGGCCCCTGTGCTGCGCCCCTCTAGAGCAGGGGAGGTTCCATGCCGGACACCGGGCACTGAGCCAGGGAGAGGGAGAGGGACCCCGTGACCCCGTGACCCTGTGACCCCATGGTTTGCTGGGGCAGAGCTCAGTGCCTTCTGCTTGGCAGGTCCCACACAACAACTGCTGGACATGTTACAGTCTGTCTCCTCTTGTCCAGGGCGCTGGGACTATCCTGAGCCCGAAAGGCCTTCCTCAAGAAACTCCTGATTCTGGTGTTAATGATGATGATGATGGCAAAAAAGAACATCTCTGTTCGTGTCCGAGCCCAGCTGGTGCAGAAGGGTCGGCCACAGGTGTAAATGCAGCTGGCGGTTCTGGTCGGGTTGTGTTGCACAGAATGCTGTACATTACTGGACGAGTGCAGCTCTGTCCCAGGAGGCACTGCAGGACTGCTACAAGAACCGAAGAGATTCCTACTGCACTTTCAGAAGCCGTCGTGCAGGGATTGTGGAGCGTCTGAGCGGTGGTGGCTGCTACTGTGTCATGAAGGATATTTTGGACAACATCCCCTGCAGGCCCGCCAGGTGCTGGCAGAAAGGCCAGGCTCTTGCAGCATTGTGCAGCCAGCAGGGGGCGCAGCGGCTGCTCTGTGGGACGGGGGTCACTGCGCTGCCCCCGCTGGCCCCTCGCCTCGCTGCCCCAGAGACAAGGCGGTGAATGAGGGAGCTGCGATGGGACACACAGCAGGCTCGGCCCTGCTCCCAGTGCGGGTCAGGCGCGCTGGGGGTTGTCACGACACTGTAGTGACATGCTAATAGTTTGGTAATAGCACAGCAATGGCATTGTAACTACACTGTTGCTGTACTTCAGTGTGGCAGGAGGAATAACAGTGTAATTGTGTAGTAATTGCCCGGTAATGTCAACACTAGTGTTAAGGCACAGTAACAGGCACATCAGCCTGCAGCAGTGCTGTGATAGGCACTGCAGAGTCCTGGTGAGTCCTGGCATTCCAGGGCTCCTCTGAGGGCCCTTAACATCAGGGCCATCATGCTGCAGAAGTAGCTTCTTCTTTGTGTGTGTCCGGATGCTGCCTAGCCAATCAGACTGCTTGACCCAGCTGTGACCTTGGGAGCTGTCAGTCACGTGCTCGCTGCCCTGGATTGTGCTGCGGTGTGACATCATTGCAAAGCTGCTGTGTGATTGGTTGATTTGCTTGTTACTAGTGGTGCATGAAGGGCTTGATTGGCTGCCTGTGAGTCAGGAAGGGGGGGGGCCAGCTCTGTCACTCCCACCCCAGTGACCAGACGCCAGCTCTCCCCTGCGTCCAGCTCACTGCTTTCCACAGGAGGTCCTGTCCTTCTTTGGAACAAATCAAACGTACTACTTCTCAGAAGAAAAATCTAGCACTTTCCATAGACTCCCCATACAATGAGTGCTGCTTTTTTCATGCTGTAGTTAAACAGATACAGAGAGTCCGCTAAGAGGGAGCTGTGATATGCAGTGACAGTGAGCAAGCAGTCGTGTGCAGTGGGCACGTGGAAAGTAGGGTGATTTGAGACAAGAATCCTGAAACCCCACCTGGAATCTGAGCCAACAACCTTCCGGGATCATACCACACTGCTCTCGCTTGGGTCAGATTTAAACTGACCTCCTCAATGTGCTGTCCGTTACTATCCATTATTGCCCGTTACTGCCCATTACTGTCCATTACTGCCCGTTACTGTTCATTACTGCCCGTTACTGCCCATTACTGCCCGTTACTGTCCATTACTGCCTGTTACTGTCCATTACTGCCCGTTACTGTTCATTACTGTTCATTACTGCCCATTACTGCCCATTACTGCCCGTTACTGCCTGTTACTGAACATTTCTGCCTGTTACTGTCCATTACTGCCCGTTACTGCCTGTTACTGAACATTACTGCCTGTTACTGCCCATTACTGCCCGTTACTGTTCCTTACTGTCCGTTACTGTTCCTTACTGCCCGTTACTGTCCATTACTGTCCGTTACTGTCCGTTACTGTTCATTACTGCCTGTTACTGTTCATTTCTGCCTGTTACTGTCCGTTACTGCCCGTTACTGCCTGTTACTGTCCATTACTGTCCATTTCTGCCTGTTACTGTTCCTTACTGCCCATTACTGCCCGTTACTGTCCATTACTGTCCATTACTGCCTGTTACTGTTCCTTACTGTCCATTACTGCCTGTTACTGTTCATTACTGCCCATTACTGTCCATTACCACCCGTTACTGTTCATTACTGCCTGTTACTGTCCATTACTGTCCATTACCACCCGTTACTGTCCATTACTGCCCGTTACTGTCCATTACTGCCCGTTACTGTTCATTACTGCCTGTTACTGCCCATTACTGCCCGTTACTGCCTGTTACTGAACATTTCTGCCTGTTACTGTCCATTACTGTCCTTTACTGTTCCTTACTGCCCGTTACTGTCCGTTACTGTCCGTTACTGTCCATTACTGTTCATTACTGCCCGTTACTGCCCATTACTGCCCATTACTGCCCGTTACTGCCCGTTACTGTCCGTTACTGCCCGTTACTGCGCGTTACTGTCCATTACTGCCTGTTACTGTTCCTTACTGCCCATTACTGCCCGTTACTGTCCATTACTGTCCATTACTCCCTGTTACTGTTCCTTACTGTCCATTACTGCCCGTTACTGTCCATTACTGTCCATTACTGCCTGTTACTGTTCCTTACTGCCCATTACTGCCCGTTATTGTTCATTACTGCCCGTTATTGCCCGTTATTGCCTGTTACTGCCCATTACTGCTCATTACTGTTCATTACTGCCCGTTACTGCCTGTAACTGCTCATTACTGCTCGTTACTGCCCGTTACTGCTCGTTACTGCCCATTACTGTTCATTACTGCCCATTATTGCCTGTTACTGTGTGTTACTGATTGTTACTACCCATTACTGCTCTTTACTCCCTATTGCTGCCTGTTACTGCTCATTACTGCCTGTTACTGTTCATTACTACCCATTAGGTACCCATTACTACCCATTACCCCCTGAACTACTGTTCATTACTGCCTGTTATTGCCCATTACTGCTCATTACTGCCCATTACTGCCTGTTACTGTTCATTACTGCCTGTTACTGCCTGTTACTGCCCATTACAGCCCATTACTGCCCATTACTGCTCATTACTGTTCATTACTACCCGTTACTGCGCATTACTGCCCGTTACTGCTTGTTACTGTTCATTACTGCCCGTTATTGTTCATTACTGCCTGTTACTGCCTGTTACTGCCCGTTATTGTTCATTACTGCCTGTTACTGCCTGTTACTGCCCGTTACTGCCTGTTACTGCCCGTTACTGTTCATTACTGCCCATTATTGCCTGTTACTGTGTGTTACTGATTGTTACTACCCATTACTGCCCTTTACTCCCTATTGCTGCCTGTTACTGTTCATTACTGCCTGTTATTGCCAATTAATGTTCATTACTGCTCATTACTGCCCATTACTGCCTGTTACTGTTCATTACTGCTCGTTACTGCTCGTTACTGCTCATTACTGCTCATTACTGCCCATTACTGCTCATTACTGTTCATTACGACCCGTTACTGCCTGGTACTGCTAATTACTGCCTATTACTGCTCATTACTGTTCATTACTGCCTGTTACTGTGCATTACTGCCTGTTATTGCCTGTTACTGTGTGTTACTGATTGTTACTACCCATTACTGCCCTTTACTCCCTATTGCTGCCCTTTACTCCCTATTACTGCCCGTTACTGCCCGTTACTGCCCATTACTGCCCATCACTGTTCATTACTACCCGTTACTGCCCATTACTGCCTGTTACTGTTCATTACTGCCCATTATTGCCTGTTACTGTGTGTTACTGATTGTTACTACCCGTTACTGCCCTTTACTCCCTATTGCTGCCCATTACTGCTTGTTACTGCCTGTTTTTCTCCAATATACAAAGGCTTCTAGCCAGCATATGGAAAGAATAACATGTTTGGTTTGCATCTAAGAGCCTGTTTGTTACATGACATGGCTTAAGTACTGCACACAATTAACATATCAGTTCTATACTGTATGTATAGACATTTATTATAAATGTTAAGTGCACTAACTAAATTGGCCATGTGTCTATTACAAATGTAATGTTAAACTAGCACTGTCACTGAATTCATGTTTATCTATATTCAATTATTTTAATCCTTTATCTCCTTGGGAACTTAATTTTGCCGCAACAGAAAAGAGACATCTCTGTAGAAGTTGTTCAATTCAGTGCTGGCAATTTCTGATAGTATTTAATTTGCACTATTTTCAGTCATCATGACTGTACTGTTGGTTTTGAAATGTTCAAGATGGGTTTGTAATGTGTTTAAGTCCACCACAGATTAATGTGTTTTGTTACTACATTGTGTGGAAATATAAAATTGGAAGCAGCATTAAATCTCACTCTTTTGCCTCAGGCCCTGTGCAGCACACAGAGCTGCAGCTGTGAGCTCTGGTGTGTTAGTGGTGGGCCCTCGTTGTGCCTGGTGTTTTTTTATAGTCAGAGTCTGGTGTTTGAACCACATGAGCAGCACTGATGTCCTTAAGCAGATCAGGACACAGCGGGGCCTATGCTGTCCTGTGGGCTCCAGCTCCCCCAGTCGCCCTCCGCTCCACCCGTCTCTCCATGTGGGGAACCTCGCAGCGTCCCTGATGCACACAGTGTTGGAGGCAGTGACTGAGGCAGAGTGTTGGAGGCAGTGACTGAGGCAGAGGGGTAGAGACAGTGACTGAGGCAGTGTGATGGAGGTATTGAATGAGACAGTGACTGAGGCAGAGTGTTGGAGGTAGTGACTGAGGCAGAGGTGTAGAGGCAGTGACTAAGGCAGTGTGGTGAAGGTATTGAATGAGACAGTGACTGAGGCAGAGGGGTAGAGGCAGTGACTGAGGAAGAGTGTTGGAGGCAGTGACTGAGGTAGAGGCAGTGACTGAGGTAGTGTGATGATGTATTGAATGAGACAGTGACTGAGGCAGAGTGTTGGAGGTAGTGACTGAGGCAGAGGGGTAGAGGCAGTGACTGAGGCAGAGTGTTGGAGGTAGTGACTGAGGCAGTGTGATGGAGGTATTGAATGAGACAGTGACTGAGGCAGAGTGGTGGAGGCAGTGATTGAGGCAGAGTGGTGGAGGTAGTGAATGAGGTAGTGACTGAGGCAGAGGGGTAGAGGTAGTGACTGATGCAGAGTGTTGGAGGTAGTGAATGAGGCAGAGTGATGGAGGTAGGCAGGTCCCAGAGGGGTGGCCAGGCAGACAGGTTGCTATGATGAGGCCTTGTGTCTTTACTCTGTTGTCTTTCTCCACAGGATAGAGAGCTGAGGCCAGAGGAGATAGATGGTGAGTCTGCGTGTTTGCCTCTCTCTCCCTGTCTGTGTGTCTCACTGTCTGTGTGCCTCTCTCAATTCAATTCAATTTTTCAATTTAAGGTGCTTTATTGGCATGACCAATGAGTAAAATCAATGTTGCCAAAGCAAAACAAATACAGTTAACATAAAACAAAAATCTAAAGATATTTACAATAAAGACACAATCATAAGATATTTACATATAAATATATGGAGCATTATTGAGAGACAGACTCACTGTTCCTCAGGCTGTGACAGGAGATCACATACTGGGCTGCCAGTTCAACTGAATTCCCTCCTCCTCCCTCTCCCAGTAGGCCTTAGAGTTGTTATGATTCTGGCAGGTGTGGGAATTCTGGGATTGGATGTGTACATTTAGGGAAGAATGTTTCTCTAGTCCCAGAGTATCTGTCACAGTGCAGTAGGAAGTGCACCTCTGTCTCTATTTTTCCCCACTGGCAGTGGGAGCGCAGCCTGTCCTCTCTGGACACCCAGGTCTGCCTGTGTCGCCCAGTTTCTATGGCCAGGCTGTGGCCACTGAGCCTGTACTTCGTCAGGGTCTGTTTCTTTTTGCTGTTTCTTATCTTGGTCAAATATTCAGCTAGTGTGTATTGTCTGTTTAGGTTCTGTAGCATTCCAGTTTATGTTGTGTTTGTGTGTGTGTGTTCCAGTGTGTGAGATATTGCTGTTTGATCTGTGCTGTGATGTGGTGGAGTCTGAGTTGTGGTGCTGTAGCAGTGCTGTCCTGATGCTGGTTAGTGTTGGTGTGGCTCGGGTCAGTGAGCCTCAGGACCAGCTGGCTCAGGGGGCTCTGTTTTGGGCTCAGCTCTTGGCTCAGCAGGGCTTTGTAGTAGGAATTTTAGTCGCTGTTTTTTAGGTGTAGCCAATACTTTAATACTCTTTTCTGTATGTTTATCAGTAGTGGGTACTGGCCTAATTCGGCCCTGCACCTGTTGTTAGGTGTTTTCCTCTGCACACGGAGGATGTTTCTACAGATCTCCATTTGCAGAGTTTCTGTGGGGTGTTTGTCCCATTGAGTGTACTCCTGGTCTGTGAGGGGACCCCACACTTCACTGCCATATAGGGCAATGGGTTGGATTACACTTTGAAATATTTGGAGCCAGATTCTTGTTGGTGGGTTGATGTTGAAGAGCCTCCTTCTTATTGTGTAGAAAGCCCTGAGTGCCTTCTCCCTCAGTGCCTTCACTGCCAGGTCAAAACTCCCAGATGAACTGATGGTGAGACCGAGATATGTGTAGCTGGATGTCTGTCTCTGTCTCTCTGTCTCACACCCAGCCTCTCTATGTGTCTGCAGAGCTGAAAGAGGCCTTCAAGGAGTTTGATAAGGACCGAGATGGCTTCATCAGCTGTAAGGACCTGGGCAACTGCATGCGGACGATGGGCTACATGCCCACCGAGATGGAGCTGATCGAGCTAAGCCAGCAGATCAACATGAACTGTGAGTCACACCCAGCACCTGTGCTCCTGTCCCCTGTCTGTCTGATCCCCGGTCTGTCCCCGAGTCTGCTCCCCTCGTACCCCAGTCTCCCAGTCTTTCCCAGTATGTCCCCAGTCTGTCAGTCTGTCCCCCTGTCCCTTAGTCTGTCCCCCCAGTCTTTCTCCCTGTCTGTCCCCCAGTCTTTCCCAGTATGTCTCCAGTCTGTCAGTGTGTCCCCCAGTCTGTTCCATCAATTTCCCAGTCTGTCTCCCAGTCTTTCTCAGTATGTCCCCAGTCTGTCAGTGTTTCCCCCCAGTCAGTCCACCCAGTCTGTCAGTGTGTCTCCCCAGTCCGGCTCCAGGGCTGTGTCCCTGACTCTCTTTCTGTCCGGCAGTGGGGGGCCATGTGGACTTTGAGGACTTTGTGGAGCTGATGGGTCCCAAGCTGCTGGCGGAGACGGCAGACATGATCGGAGTGAAGGAGCTGAGAGATGCCTTCAGAGAGGTGAGAGAGGTGGAGGGACAGGAGATGGAGGAGGAGACAGATGGAGAGGAGAGGAAGAGGGATGAAGAAGGAGCCAGCATTTCATTTGTATCCGTGCTTTCATTTCTCACAGATTTGTGGAGCTATCACTCATCTCCCTTCCCTCTCCTCTCCCCTGACTGTCTCTCCTGTCTCCTATCCCTCTCTCCTCTCCTCTCTCCTCTCCCCTGTCGCTCTCTGCTCTCTCCTGACTGTCTCTCCTCTCTCTGTTCCTCCCAGTTTGACACGAATGGCGATGGGGAGATCAGCACAGCGGAGCTCAGGGAGGCCATGAAGAAGCTGCTGGGGCAGCAGGTGGGACACCGAGACCTGGAGGAGATCCTGAGGGACATCGACCTGAATGGAGACGGACATGTGGACTTCGAGGGTGAGGGTCCTGGGGGCTCCCCAGAGAGACAGGGAGGGACTGGGGGCTCCCCAGAGAGACAATGAGGGACTGGGGGCTCCCCAGAGAGACAATGAGGGACTGGGGGCTCCCCAGAGAGATGGTGAGAGACTGGGGGCTCCCAGAGAGACAGTGAGGGACTGGGGGCAACCCAGAAAGACAGTGAGGGGCTGGGGGCAACCCAGAGAGAGGGACGATGCTCAGGTTATCTGCTGCCCAGGGGATCAGAGCGCCTCTCCGAGGGAGGAGAGAGAGTCAGATACGGATAACGTGATAGTTTCCTGCACTGATTTGCTCCCTCTCTTTTCCACTAATCTCATTCTTTTGGGAATTCTGGGATTAGATTCTTTATTTTACAGAAGAATGTTGATCTAATCCCGGAGTATTTCTCACAATGCAGCAGGAACTGCATCTCTGTCTCTGCTTCTCCCCGCTGGCAGTGGGAGCACAGCCTGTCTTCTCTGGACAGCCAGGTCTGCCTGTGTCCAGTTTCTATGTCCAGTCTGTGGTCACTCTGGGGGCAGAGCAGTGGCACTGTCGCTAAGGATCTGCACCTGTAGCTCGAAGGTTGCTGGTTCAAATCCTGCGGCGGCAGAGAAACCTACTCCGTTGGGCCCCTGAGCAAGGCCCTTCACCCCAACTTCTCCAGGGGCGCTGTACAATGGCTGACCCTGCGCTCTGACCCCAAGCTTCTCTCCCTGTCTGTGTGTCTGTGTCTCATGGAGAGCAAGCTGGGATATGTGATAAGACTAATTCCTAATTATTGTATATGGCCAATAAAGTGATTTTATCTTATCTTACTCTGCCTGTGCTCTCTGGACAGCCAGGTCTGCCTGTGTCCAGTTTCTATGGCCAGGCTGTGCTTACTAAGCCTGTTATTTGTCAGGGTCTGTTTCTCTTTACTGTCTCTCACCCTGGTCAGGTATTCTGCTAGTGTGTGTTGTCTGTTTAGGGCTTGTGTGCAAGGTAGCGTCTGGTGCTGTAACTGGGTTGACCCAAACAGCCTTGTGATTCATCTGCCCTCTCACTGTCCCTCCCTGCTCTCTGCAGAGTTCGTCAGGATGATGTCGCGCTGAGGACGGGAGGTGTGGCGTCTCTGTGGATTTTCACTGGAGGAGAGCAGCTATCCCCACCCTGTCCCTGAGTGAGAGGGGAGAGAAGAGATGGGGAAAGGGAACAAGAGGGAGAGGAAAGAGAAAGGGAAGAGGAAAGAGAGGAGACCGACTGAGCCATCAGCCCTGAGAGAACTGGAAACGTTTGAAGTACCTCTGACCTCTGACCTGGAGAGACACTAATCACTATGACCTCTATATTCCTTTCACTGCCACCTTGATAGGACTGTCTGAGCCGAACACTGAACCACAGTGACCAGCTGACACCCTGACTGATCTGCGCACCGACCGCCAGACAGAGACGTCGTCAGACAGATGGACATTCTCAGCACTTTCTCACCCCTGCCCTCCCCGTTTCATATCCTGGCTGGGGGCGGGGACCCCCCACCCTGTGTCTGCCGTGTTTTTCTGCGTGTCTGTGTGCCTGTGCACGAGGCTCCGTGTGCAGCTGTGCGTGTGCCGTGGCGTGAGTGTGCAGGCGTGTTTCCAAGCCTCTCTGTTGTCTCTGTGTGTGCGTCTGTCCTCATCCCTGTGGCTGCATGCATGCCAAAAACACACAACCAAATGAATGAAGAGGCTTGTTCTTATTCAAGAGGAAATGATTAATAAATAATGCAAGTGAGGATCTGAGTGCTTCTGGTCGCTCTCTCCCTCGACTGGGACGGCATGGCCCGTCGCTGCCTGGGGATGGGGGCTGCTGTGTGGGTTCTGGGGATTAATTAGCATATCGATCGGTTTATTGATCTTGGCACAGCTCCGTACCGGAGAAGCGGTCGATTAAGAGGTGCTCCGCAGTCTGGAGAGACACAGCCTCCTGTTCTCAGGAGAGGTGTTCTCTGGTGTCTCCCGTCAGTGACTGACAGGACTAATCCTGCCACCTGGTGGCCAAAACCGAGCACAGTATTCCACAATGAAATGTTCCTCACACATGGAGACCACCCTACTGCTTGTGTGACACATCCCAGCATCCCTTCAGCCTGTTATCAACTGCTGTTCACAAGGGAGCAAAGATTTGAAGTCATAGCGCATTGAGAAGTCTAGGTGTGATGTACTGAGTTTCGTTATGGTATTCTACAGATTTGTATAAAGAAAAAAATGTTTTACATTTGTATCAGATTACAAAAAGGGCCCAGAATAACTCCAGCATCTAGATCAGGTGAAGGAGAAGTTATTTTTTCCCTCTGAGGGTCTTTTCAATGTCGTATGATGACGTCTGCTGAGGACTGACAGGCCAGGTTGCCATGGAGATGAGCCATCCCTCTCCCTCCCGCACGGCGCTCTCCTGCTCTCTGGTGGCGGACCTTGTAATTACAAAAAGGAATTACACCTGAAGAAGGCTTCACAGCCGAAACGTTGTGTTTTCTCTCTTCTCTTTTCAGCGTGGAATAAACCTATTACTTGTTCCTTTGCAGCCTACGCATGCTAACGCAGCTCCCCACCTGAACTACTTGTAATTGCAGGTTCATCAGACTCCCTGCGGCTGCCGCAGGCAGCTGGGAGTGAGTGTGTGAGAACATACGAGCCGAGACAAACAAGAGGAGGGCATCTGACTCCTGTTTCACTGGTTATTCTGGAGACATTCCTGGGGGTGACTGTCAGCCTGTCAGTGTGGGACACTCCCTTCAGACTAAAGAGGCTCAGTTCCTCCAGCCTGTCGGTGTGGGACACTTTCTCCAGACTAAAGAGACTCAGTTCCTCCAGCCTGTCAGTGTGGGACACTTTCTCCAGACTAAAGAGACTCAGTTCCTTCAGCCTGTCAGTGTGGGACACTCCCTTCAGACTAAAGAGACTCAGTTTCTTCAGCCTGTCAGTGTGGGACACTCCCTCCAGACTAAAGAAACTCAGTGAGCATTTAGAATTTAGAATTGTGCTTTTCCTTTTTTTAGGATATACTTCAGATATTAGGATGACATTGAATTATCCCTGTTGTGTTATTTCCTGGTTACAAACTTCCGGCTCAAGCCACTGAGCATCTGGTGTCGCCATGGAAACTCTCCAGCACCCATTCATTCGCCTAATCTCCCACAATGCATTGCTGCCACGCTGCGCTGGACCAATCTGATTGGATAGGCCTAGGGCGTACCATTTTTACACCGAAGAGGTAGGTTATGAGCTCTAGTTACTTTTACAAATTGACATTCAGTGAAGAGCTCTCCAATTATGATCGATGTTTATCGCTATATAATTTTTAAACATAACATACTTAACTTTCTCCTCATATGGAGGGAAATGAACTATTTAAATATATGAAAAGGTAAATGATTCTTCCTCTGTTTAAGAATTACATAGCAGAGTCTGCCGAGATGGCATCTAGCCAGATTAAACCATTTTAACATAGGGGAGATTTGGATACATGCCATTTTCACAATTTAGCGCACACAACGTGGACATACATAAAAAGTATTTATCCTCGTTTTATTTGAGAATCTAAACGTCTGAGTTGCTGGTGTCGTATAAAAGAGAGGAAAGACCAGGCAGAATCAGTTGCGCGGGAACGGGCGCTCCCCGCTGCGAGTACATGCGCCTGCCTTCCGCATTCTGTCAGCCGAACGGCCTGTGGCTCTACCAAACCAGCAGCCCCGCCCCCTCGCTCTCCCATTGGCCCCCATTCGCCATCACATTAACATAACGGCCTGAAATTCGAAGCTTCGGGGGTCCACGGTCAACTGCTGCCACGCTCTGATTGGCCACCGTGGAGCACGTCTGCGTTAAAAATCACTCGCTCATGAATATTAAAAAGACGTGTTGCTCTAATCCCTCACCATTGGCTGCTGGACTGCCTGTCTACTCTCCGACTCACAGGCAGCATGTTAGGTTTCCTCCTTCTCTTGAACCCGCAACTGTGAGCTGCTGTACCGTGGAGGCCTGAATGGAAATTAAAGATTTTTATGTTGGGAGCAGACATCTAAACAATTATAGTGATCTGGAATTGCACTTCTGAGAAGCGTAATAAATCATCTGGAGAGGCACGGCGGAGAGAGGGGTGCGAGTGCCGCGGTCTGAGCCGGGAAGTGAGGGCTCGCAGGTACAGGACACACCGGTCCGCACCTCAGCGGCGCTCGGCACACGGACACTGCGGCACACGGCCCCCTCTGCCGCCCCTGATCCTCGCTCTGCGCCGCCGGTCGCCTCCTCGTCGCCTGCCCGGGTCGGAGCGCTCATGCGGCGGGGGGTCGCGCTGTGGGCTCCCGGGCTGGCGGTGGCCGTGCTGTCGCTGGTGTGGGAGCCCTGTGGGGCGGACAGCGGGGGCGCCAGCCTCGCCGACCGGGTCATCTGGGCCGTCAACGCCGGCGGAGACGCGCACACAGACGTCTATGGCATCCATTACAAGAAGGACCCCCTGGAGGGGAGGGTCGGGAAAGGTGAGCCGGCGGGGGTCTCAGCGGGAGCCCTCCTGCTGGGCTGGCAGGCAGGCAGGCAGGCAGGCAGGCAGCGCGGTCCAGTCCGGGTTTTACACGGAGCTGCAGGCTGGTGTTCAGGGGCAGGTAGCAGGTGCAGGAAGACTTCTGCAAAGTCGCTTTGCGCATACGGGGAAGAGCAGTGGTGGCAGATTGAGGAAATGGTTTCCTTTTTGTTAATCGGTACAGTTTGCGCAGGACTGCTGCAGCTCGGCAGGGCCGTGCAGTGGGTGTCTGACTCGTTTGGCGTGTTGAGTGAGTTTGTGCGTCTGTCATTCAGGCCGAGCGAAGAACCCCTCTGGCTCCATTTACCCTCTGCGCCCCAGACGTTGAACTTTGACATGTGACTTGTCAGCGGCTGCTTGCTTGCGCCCTCTGTTGTTCTTGGGGTGGAAGTGCGCTTGGCGATGGAAGTTTCGTCCCTGAAGCTCGAACCCGTGTTCAGTGTTTTCAGGAAGGTGTAGTAGCCACACTGTTAGCTTGAAACAGGCATCGTGGTCTCTGACCCTGTGTGTAGTGCATCTGTCAGGCTCAGGGAAGTAGATCACGCTCCCAGTGCACTGCGGTCTGATCCACTCCTGGTTTACCGTGAGTCTCAAGTGTCTCCATGAAGCAGGAAAGCGGATCTCTGTGTTTGCGCCCTGCTGTGTCCGAGCCAGATTCCTCAAGGTCGGGTCTCGCTCGCTTCTTTTAGTGTTATCTCTAGAGCCCCAGCCTGCCCTTCTGTCCCTGCTGCCGAGATCCTCGTGAAACCAGGGAGTGTAATCCGACGCAAGCAGGGCGACCTCTGACCAAGGGCCCGGGCTGCTTTGGACCCGTCCGTCCTCTCCAGCCCTCGCATGCGCTTGGGAAGTCTGCTCGGGGGCATTGTGCTCACCCCCGGGGCAGACGTCTGTAAAAACCCACAGCTCGCAGTAAAGTGTGGAGCGGATCAGGCTGCTGGGCACTTTGATTCCCTCTTTCTCTGCTGACCGTTGCTGTGTAACGTACAGCAGCACAGAGTATACCTCTGTAACCAGCAGAACGGAGGCTCAAGGCGGGGTGTGTGGGTGTGTGAGTGTGTGAGGCAGCGAGGCAGGCTTTGTGAACCGTTTGCTAAGTGAGGTTTTCCCTCTCGAGGGCCACACTCACTCTCCCCTCTCCTCCAGCCTCGGATTACGGGATGCGGTTGCCGATCCTGCGGTCCAGCCCGGAGGACCAGGTGCTGTACCAGACGGAGCGCTACAACGAGGACACCTTCGGCTATGAGGTACCGATCCGGGAGGAGGGCGAGTACATCCTGGTGCTGAAGTTTGCCGAGGTCTACTTCGCACAGTCTCAACAGAAAGTAAGACTCTGTGTGAGCCCCACTCACACCCGCGCCGCCGTCCTGCTGTCTCGCTCTCCCGCCTGCCTCTGTCTGCTGTTCGGCTCTGACCGGCCTGGCCTCCCTGCAGGTGTTCGATGTGCGGCTGAACGGCCACATGGTGGTGAAGGACCTGGACATCTTCGACAAGGTCGGCCACAGCACTGCGCACGACGAGGTCGTGCCCCTCTCCCTGCGCAAGGGCAAGCTGAGCGTGCAGGGCGAGGTGTCCACCTTCAACGGCAAGCTGACCATCGAGTTCGTCAAGGTAGGGGCGCGAGCGGCTGGGTGGGGGGGGCTCTGTCCGCGCTTGGAGCGGGCTCTGACCTGTCCGTCCGTCCGTCCGCAGGGCTACTACGACAACCCCAAGGTCTGCGCGCTCTACATCATGAAGGGGACGCTGGACGGTGAGTGGGGGCGATCCTGGGGCTCTGGCGTTTTTCTCAAGGGGTGGTTTTGGGGTGTCGGGCACTGTTTACAGCTCTCTGACCCCCTGCTCTCTGCCTCAGACGTGCCAAAGCTGCAGCCGCACCCCGGGCTGGAGAAGCGCGAGGAGGAGGAAGAGGAGGAGGAGTACGGGGAGGGAGGGGAGGAGGGGAGGAAGAGCGCATCCTCCACCCCCAAGCACCGCGTGCAGTCGGGCCCTCGTACCCCCAACCCGTACGCTTCTGACAACAGCAGCCTGATGTTCCCCATCCTCGTCGCCTTCGGGGTGTTCATCCCCACGCTGTTCTGCCTGTGCCGCCTGTGAGGAGGGGCGCACTGCGCTGCACACGGGACACGGAGAGGGGCGTGAGCTGGGCCGGGCGGCGTCTGAGTGCCTGGGGCGCCCGCCCCCCCCCAAGAGAGAGACAGAGAGAGAGTGTGAGTGAGAGAGAGAGAGAGAGAGCTGCTCTGCGGACCGAAACGGCATCAGGGAGCCCCCAGTTTGCGGGAGCCCCGAGATCCGTGCAGCGTGGCCTGGCCAGCAGGGGGCACTGGCGCCTCTACTGCAGCAGCACAGACGGACGGACGGACAGACTGCTTTCCCACGAGCGACATGCATGCACACGGCACGCACATGCCTCTGCAGCACGATTCTGAAACCCCATTGGCTGAGGCTGCAGGAAGTAGGTGGGCCTGTCCTGCCTGGAGGCGGCGTCTGATTGGCTGCCTTGCCGGCCTGTAATGAGCGTCATGGCCTCGCCCCCTGCAGGGGTGCCGGGACTGGGGAGCCCGGCCTCGTTAGGGGTGGGGCTCGTGCTGGTGGGCGGTGGGGCGGGAGACAGAGGGGAGCTGCTCTTTCTGTCTTGTCTTGGTCCTGCTCTTCGCCTCAGCCTGCTGGGTCACTGGCGCCGGGCTGGCAGCTGCTGGGGACGGGCATGCGGGGCATGGAGACACTGCCTGGATCACTGCACAGAGCGGCTAGCACTGACCCTGCTGCCCCTTTCTGTTTACCGTCCAGCCTGCACCCCTTTAACTAAAAGAGCGCCCCCCTGCCTGTGGCGCGGGCTCGGGGTTCCCGGTCAGACACACAGGGCGGCCTGGTGGGGCTGTGGGCAGTGACCAGTGCAGCTGTCTCCTCCCCACAAGGACACGGGGGGGGGGGGTCATCTGTGCGAGGAGGGGGCTCTGTCCCCTCAGCCCTCCCCACTCCTCCCGCCTGATCGAGACCGACAGCTTGGTTCCGTACCGCCGGACTGGCTCACGGAGGCGAGCAGCGAGCAGCGTGTTGTCTGTCTGTCTGTCAGCGTGTCTCTGTCTGTCTGCGTGACGCAGCCCTGGAGGACCGTGTGCTGCCCATCTCGCTGCAGGACGGCCCCTTGCCCTGCTGTCCTGGCTGAAGGCTGGCCCGGCCTGTAGCCCTTCGAGCCTTTGCTGCGTGATTCTCCTGCGGTCGTGCCCGTGGCCCAGCTCAGGCCTCTGGGGTGGGGGCAGTTTTATTTGGGTGAGTGGGTGAGCGTGAGGCAGATGTGGCTTGGCAGAGAAGAAAGGCTCAGGAGGCTGGGAAGCGCCAGCGTTGACAGAAGTACGGTTCTTCACAATCCCAGGGCTGGCTGCTTCTCGCTTTCCCCCCCCCCCCCCCCGCAGTGAGTCCCAGTGGAAGAGCTGGTTGGGGCGGGGGGGCAGCGCTGGCCTTTCAGGGCACTCTGAGAGACATGCCATGTGACCCCAGAGGCGTATGCAGCGAGAGGCAGACACCCCGGTCCTCCACTCCTGGGCGAAGGGGAAATAAAACAGCTGTTTTAAAATCCGTAACGAGCACCTTTTTAAGTCACTTTTGAGACTTTTAAAACGACGCCAAAGTTGGAATATTAGTTCGTGTTCGCAGTTTCAATGGCGGAGGGCTTGTGGGGAATTTTTACTGACGGTACAGATCACCTGGTTGTACAGATCCCTGTGCCAAGGTTTTTAAATGTATTTCAGTTTGAGGCCTTTCCTGTTACTTTTGTGCATTAATTTACAATAGGAAACCTTTCTGTCAGAGAGTCCTGCACTCCTGATGGGACTGCCTTGACAGGAGAGAGACGGGACAGTCTGACTGACAAGGGTGTGCTGTGATGGACACTGACCAGAAGGCACTGACTGACCAACACTGACTCTCCCTCTCTACAGCGCACAGCCTGATGGACACCGACTGACTCACTGACCCGCCGACACTCTGACTGACTGTCTGACAGGGAGAGCAGGAGGGGGGTTGGTTAGAACAGTTTGGGTTTTCTTGGCTTATTTTTCTGTTTTCTGATGTTTAATTTAAAAAGCAAGCGTGTAGCTTCTTGGTCTTTCTCTCAGGATGCTGGAGGTGAGGGGGTGACTGTGTGCTGTCGGGTGGTTTACAGTTACTCCGGTTTTATTTTGGTTGTTTTGAGTTTTACATTTTATCACTGTTTGTACAGAAATTGTGTTTTTGACATGAATCCATGTTGCCTTCGTGTTTTCAATACAAGCAAGTGAGCTTCACCTCCACGTCTGCTTTGTCTGTGTGTCTCGCAGGGCCCGGTCCGCAGGGCCCGGTCCGCTTGCTGTGCTCGGGGCCGGTCCGGTCATCAGCAGCCCGCCGTGTCTGTGCCGCTGCAGCAGGCCCTGCTGGCCTTGACCAGTGTGGCCAGCGGGACACAGCTGCCCTGGGTGTCTGGGAAACGTGTCCACACCTCTACCCTCCAGGAATGTTCCCATTCCAGATTCCTGGGATTTAGCTCCTGGAAATTGGCCGCTATTGGTTCCCATTACTTTCCCTATTACACCAAGCAGGGACGCTTCTGCATCAGGGAGAACAATTACACTCCTGGGCACAGCACTCTGGCCCACTCCAGCTTTTACAGTGGGCTCCATCGGACTCCCACTGTGGAGCAGGCTGGGCCACTCCAGGTTTTACAGTGGGCTCCATCGGACTCCCACTGTGGAGCAGGCTGGGCCACTCCAGGTTTTACAGTGGGCTCCATCGGACTCCCACTGTGGAGCAGGCTGGGCCACTCCAGGATTCTGCAGGTTTCCTGTGAGATGCAGGGCTCCTTGCTGCTGTTAAAAAAGAGGCTGAATTTCTGACTTGTGTTCCTGGTTCAGCAGCTCACAGGGGAACCTAGAGTGCGTCAGCCTGCAGTGGAGTCTGATCGGGTCCCCTGTTGCAGCACACGTGGGCAGAGTGCTGCACCCGAAACAGACCGAATATAAACACACAGGCTAAACTAATGCAGCTGGACGGCGCTGCCCCTGACTGGCTCCAGCTCCCTAACACCGTGACGAGCCACCAACGAAGACTGGAGCCCCTCCAGTGGTCACCCGCACAAACAACGATTCCTACTGAAGCTCTCTCCTCCCTCCTCCCTCTCTCCAAAGGAATTGCAGTTGGAACGTTCTGACTGACTGATGCCTGTTTCTTTTTAATAAATGTGCTATTTTATCTAAGTCTTCCAGCAGTTTGCGGATGTGTTATTCAGGGTGTGTGGAGAAGATGTTGGACTCTTTCAACTTACTGAGCTCCTGAACACACCGCAGCCCAGCACACTGACACTGAGCTCCTGAACACACCGCAGCCCAGCACTGTGACACTGAGCTACAGAACACACTGCAGCCCAGCACACTGATAATAAGCTCCTGAACACACTGCAGCCCGGCACACTGACACTGAGCTCTTGTACACACAGCAGCCCGCCACACTGACACTGAGCTCCTGAACACGCTGCAGCCCAGCACTGTGACAATGCGCTACAGAACACACTGCAGCCCAGCACACTGACACTGAGCTCCTGAACTCACTGCAGCTTAGCACTGGCACTGAGCTACTGAACACACTGCAGTTATGCACAGTCACTGAGCTACTGAACACACTGCAGTCCAGCATACTGTCACTGAGCTACTGAACACACTACAGCTCAGGACACTGACAATGAGCTCCTGAACACACTGCAGCCTGACATACTGACACTGAGCTCCTGAACACACTGCAGTCCAACACTGTGACACAGCTACAGAACACACTGCAGCCCAGCACACTGACACTGAGCTACTGAACACACTGCAGCTCAGCACTGGCACTGAGCTACTGAACACACTGCAGCTCAGCACTGTGACACAGCTACAGAACACACAGCAGCCCGCCACACTGACACTGAGCTCCTAAACACACTGCAGCTCAGCACTGGCACTGAGCTACTGAACACACTGCAGTTCTGCACAGTCACTGAGCTACTAAACACACTGCAGTCCAGCACACTGTCACTAAGCTACTGAACACACTGCAGCTCAGGACACTGACAATGAGCTCCTGAACACACTGCAGCCCGGCACACTGACACTGAGCTCCTGAACACACTGCAGCCCGGCACACTGACACTGAGCTCTTGTACACACAGCAGCCCGCCACACTGACACTGAGCTATTAAACACACTGCAGCTCAACACTGGCACTGAGCTACTGAACACACTGCAGTTCTGCACAGTCACTGAGCTACTAAACACACTGCAGTCCAGCACACTGTCACTGAGCTACTGAACACACTGCAGCTCAGGACACTGACACTGAGCTCCTGAACACACTGCAGCTCAGCACTGGCACTGAGCTACTGAACACACTGCAGTTCTGCACAGTCACCGAGCTACTAAACACACTGCAGTCCAGCACACTGTCACTAAGCTACTGAACACACTGCAGCTCAGGACACTGACAATGAGCTCCTGAACACACTGCAGCCCGGCACACTGACACTGAGCTACTGAACACACTGCAGTGCAGCACAGATGCCATGATACTGAACATACAAAGACTGGTACTGTACTATTTCTCAGGTACTGAACACACTTGCAGCCGGGAGTTGGGTGCGTACGGTGTTCCGTTGAATTGAAGTTAATTAACTGGAGTGCAAAAAGAAATGTTTTAGATAAAGAAATTTAAAGACAGCCTAATGAATTAAAGGACGAATGTCCCAAATCTTTACGCCCCTCCCCCACCGCCTTTAATCTCATAAATGCTTGAAGTTTTAGAAAGGGGAACAAACAAATGCTTGAACTTATCGTGATTATAATTAATGATCAGTGCTTAATTGAGAAGCCTCGTCACAGCGCGAGAGGCCAGGCACGCCGAACGTGGCGCGAGAGAGCCGGGAGAAAGGAGGTTACAAAAACACCGCGCGAGTCCAAGTAATGTATTGGTAGCCATGGAAACTGACGAGAGGCCTCAGCCAATGGGAGCGCCTCTTCTCCTCGGCCCTCTCCATAGAGACGCAGGGAAGCCATCTTGGACTGAGCGGCGTTTGGCTCGTACACTCTCGCTGAGGATGAGCGGCCCCAAGCCTAGAACCGAGCTTCCCCCAACCCCGGACCTCGGCCCAGACTCGGACCCCGGTCCCGCCGCCCCTCCAGCCGCCAGGGACCGCAAGGCGGGCGGCGGGGTGTTGAAGCGGCTGAAGTCCCGGCGCACTCAGGCGGACCGGCGGCCGGTGACGGAGGAGGAGCTGCGGGCGCTGGGGCGAGATATCACCCCGGAGGACGTGCTGGGGCTCCGGGCTGTCACCCGCGGTAAACACGGGCGGGGGAGGGCGGGGAGCGCAGCTCTCTGGGCCCGGGAGAGGTGGGGGGGACTCGGGGTGGAGGGCGCGCTGCCGATCGAGGTGGAGAGAAGTGCCGGACCGCAAGCAGGACGCTGGTGTCCACTGGGTGGATATCACTGTGGAATTAAACTCCTGTTTTGCTCTGTAAAAACCGTTCATCTGAGACGCCCGGCACGGAAACCAGCTCCTCCTGGTGAGGTTCGGCGCAGTGTAGTGAAGGAGCACACCCTAGAGGGGGCGCCACACCATCGCGGGGCACACACTACATAGATACACTTAATGTTAATGTTGCTTTATTGGCCCTATACAATTTCTTGCATTAGGAATTTGTCTTTTCCCAGACCCCAGCTTGCTCTCTATGAGACACAGACACACAGACAGGGAGAGAAGCTGGGGGTCAGAGCGCAGGGTCAGCCATTGTACAGGGCCCCTGGAGCAGCTGGGGTTAAGGGCCTTGCTCAGGATTAGTAGGATTCCTCTGCTGGCTGCGGGATTTGAACCAGCAACCTTTCAGTTACAGGCACGGATCCTTAGCCACAGAGCCACTGCTCCGCTACTTAACATACAGGGGCAGTTAAGGGAGATCTCACCCAGCCAGTGCAGCGATGGGAGGAGAGCCATGTGATCATGGTGAGAGCATGCAGACTCCACTTGGAAAGTACCACATGCTGAATCAAACCGGGACCGGAGCCCTGGGTGGGAGCGGCCTACGTGCCTACCACACGGATATTTTTACCCCATTCTCCCTCCCAGACACACTGTGCCGTCCTGCTGGCCAAGACGGCACCCTTCCTGCCCACAAGCGAGAGCCCTGTGCTGGCCTGATGTTCTCCCCACAAACCTGTCCATCTGCCACAGCCAGAGCCAGTATCTGCGCAGTAACTGGAGGTCCAGTTAAAGCGGTGTTTCATATTGTTTCCAGTCCTGAGCAGCCTCAGGCTGCGGTCCAGTTGTGGAACTCTTCTCCAGAGACCTGCTGGTAAGCTGAAGCCTGGAAGATTGATGAATGACCGTTTTTAAAGCAGTTAGCAGTGTGTACACTTCCGTGTCTACTGGGCATTTGTTCACCCCAGTAAGGGGTAGTTAAGATGAAGTGAGCTGAGATCGTGGTACATCGGGGTGCAGATGGTGTGGCTCTGCCCTGCTGTTGATCACCTGCCAGTACAGTTGTCCTGGGCTTTGCTATGTGTGCTCCAAAAACTCATGTTCACCCTGTTTGCAGGCTTATAAAAATATTTAAGCTGTCGAAGTAATCGGTGAAGACATCTTGATAATTAGGGGTTCTGTCTGCGCTGCCCAGTCTGCTTTGAGGGAGTCCAGCTGTGCAGCGACGGGGGGTTTCACCCCCCCCCTCCCCCCGCACCAGATAAAGAGAAACATTGAAGGGCGCATGTCTCCTGCAGAGGGAAATTCACACCACAGGGACTCCTCTTCCTCCAGAAAGGAGAATGCGGTAGACCAGGTCTACCTGGGCGGGCGGGAGTACGCTGTTAAAGCCCAGTGTGTGCCCACACACCCACCCCAGCAGTACGGTGTGTGCGTTTGACCGGGCACCGGTGAACAGCTTCTTCTGGAAAGCCCTCCATCCGGATTGGCGGGACGTCTTGGAGACGGATATGCCTGGAGGGAGTGTGGAGAGGCGGCAGGGATCTGCTCCCTCTTCCAGCTCTGAGCAGACGTGCGGCAGTGCGAGCTGCGCTGGTACTGCCGAAGCAGAAGAGGGAAATGGAAATCTGGCTGGAGGGGATCCTTGTCCTGCAGGTCTGACGGTGAAATTGTCAGAGAGCGAAGCAAGCGTTCCCCTCTTCCTCGCTCTTCCTTGTGTGCTTCTCCCCTCTTTCCTTCCGGCTGCATCCACACAGACAGTCCTGCTCGGTGTGCCCTGCTTGTCTGTGGCCTCGTTGCTTTCTACCGGTGTGTTGTCCTGGGTTGACTGCTCAAGCTGTCTTCTCTGTCTCCGTCAGATTACCTCTGCCAGCCTGAAGACAACATCTACAGCATCGACTTCACGCGCTTCAAGATCAGAGACCTGGAGACGGGCACCGTGCTCTTCGAGATCGCCAAGCCCCCCAGTGCCGGTAGGTCGGAGGGCGTTTGCGCGCTGGCTGGTCCCCTCCCCCCTGTTCCCTCTGGCCCTCGGTCCCTGAGCCTCTCTGTCTCTCAGACCCTGACGATGAAGACGATGAGGAAGAGAACGGCGATGTGGACTCCAGCGCCGGCCGATTTGTGCGGTACCAGTTCACCCCAGCCTTCCTGAGGCTTCGCACCGTTGGTGCCACGTGAGTGTTGGCGCTGTCGTTTCCTCCTCTTCTGTTGCCCCGATACCTGAGCACACTCGGGCCCCACTGCTCCCTCCCTTGCTAACACCTTTGTCTCTGTGCCTCAGCGTGGAGTTCACGGTGGGCGACAGGCCGGTCAACAGTTTCCGGATGATCGAGAGGCACTACTTCCGGGACCGGCTGCTCAAGAACTTTGATTTTGACTTCGGCTTCTGCATCCCCAACAGCCGCAACACCTGCGAGCACATCTACGAGTTTCCACAGCTGCCCGAGGAGCTCAGTGAGTGTCGCCCTGTCTGTAGCTCCCTCGCTCTCTCTCTCTCCTCCTGCGTCCCTCTCCCTCGCTCTCTCTCTCCTCCTGCGTCCCTTTCTCAGATTCAAATTCAAGAAGCTTTATTGGTACATACAATCAATACAACATCCACAGACAACATCTACAACATTATAATACAAATATGTAATAGGGCATTTACATACAACACATAGAACATATTGGGATACAGGCTCACTGTTCCTCAGGCTGGGACAGGAGATCACACACTGTATTATTATTAGTGAGAGACAGGAGATCACACACTGTATTATTATTATTATTATTATTATTATTATTATTGAGAGATAGGCTCACTGTCTGTTCCTCAGGCTGGGACAGGAGATCACACACTGTAGTATTATTATTATTATTATTGTTGTTATTGTTGTTGTTATTGTTGTTGTTGAGAGATAGGCTCACTGTCTGTTCCTCAGGCTGGGACAGGAGATTACATACTGGGTGGCCAGTTCAACTGGGAGTTCCCTCCTCCCTCTCCCAGTAGGATTGGTACCCATTGTGATTCTGGCAGGTGTGGGAACTCTGGGATTAGCTGTGTAAATTTGGGGAAGAATGTTTGTCTAATCCCAGAGTATCTGTCACAGTGCAGTAGGAAGTGCACCTCTGTCTCTATTTCTCCCCGCTGGCAGTGGGAGCACAGCCTGTCCTCTCTGGACACCCAGGTCTGCCTGTGTCGCCCAGTTTCTATGGCCAGGCTGTGGTCACTGAGCACTTCGTCAGGGACTGTTTTTCCTTGCTGTTTCTTAACCTGGTCAGATATTCAGCTGGTATGTGTTGTATGTTTAGAGTTCTGTAGCATTCCAGTGTATGCTGTGTCTTGGCTGTGTGTCAATATAGACACTTATGGTCTTGTGCCCTACATATACAGTGCCCATAAAAAGTATTCACCCCCCTTGGACTTTTTCACATTTTATTGTGTTACAGCATGGAACCATGATGTACTTAACTGAGAATTTTTGCCACTCATCAACACAAAGTACTCTATAATGTCTGGATTTTTTTTCACTTTGACATTTTAGTAAATTAATTAAAAATAAACAGAAAATAATTTAATGCATTAGTATTCACCCCCTTGCTTTGACACACCTAAATTTCCTCTGAAGTAACCAGCTCTCTTCTCCAAGTCACATAATTACTTGACTGGAGTCCACCTGTGTGCAGTTGAGGTGTTTCCCATGATTTCAGAATAAATACACCTGTCTGGGAGCTTCCCCACTTAGTTCATTTCCAAGGAAATACTAAACTACACCATGAAGACCAGGGAACATTCCAAATTACCAGTCAGGGCAAGGATATAAGAAAATTACCAAGGCATTAAATATACCTCGAAGCACAGTGAAGTCCATCATTAAAAGGGTGAGAAAATATGGAACAACTGTGAATCTGCCCAGAACTGGCCGTCCTCAAACACTGAGTGTCCGGGCAAGAAGAGCCGTAGTAAGGGAGGCCACCAATAGGCGTACGACAACTCTGAAGGAGTTGCAGTCCTCCATGACGGAGATGTGAGAAACTGTGCATGAGACAACGATAGCACGCACGCTTCATAAATCTGGCATGTATGGAAGGGTGGCAAGAAGAAAGCCTTTGTTGGAAAAAAAACTCATATCACATCTCGACTGGAGTTTGCCCAAAGGCATGTGAGAGACGCAACTATTTGGAGAAAGATTCTATGGTATGATGAGACCAAAACTGAACTTTTGGGCCTCAATGCGAAGCGCCAAGTTGGTGCAGACCTAACACAGCACATCACACCGAGAACAGCATCCGTACAGTGAAGCATGGTGGTGGCAGCATCATGCTTTGGGGATGCTTCTCTGTGGCAGGGACTGGAAAACGCATAAAGATAGGAGGGAAAATGGATGGAGCCAAGTACAGAAAAATCCTAGAGGAAAACGTGCTGCAATCCACAAAAGCACTGGGACTTGGAAGACGATTCATCTTCCAACAGGACAATGACCCAAAACGTATTGCAAAAGCCACACTGGAGAGGCTTAAAACCAAAAAGGTTAATGTCCCGGAGTGGCCCAGACCACCATCCAATTGAGCATCTGTGGAATGACTTAAAAATTGCTTTTCACAAACGGTCCCCATCCAACTTGATGGAGCTTGAGCAATTTTGCCAAGAAGAATGAGCAAAAATTCAAGATGTGCAACGCTGATAGAGACCCAAAGAGACCTACAGCTGTAATTGCTGCCAAAGGTGTTCCTACTAAGTATTAACTCGGGGCGGGTGAATACTTAAACATTCAATTATTTTCTGTTTTTTATTTTTAATTTAGTAAAATGTCTGGATTTTTTTCACTTTGACATTATAGAGTACTTTGTGTTGATGGGTGGCAAACATTCTCAGTTAAGTACATCATGGTTTCATGCTGTAACACAATAAAATGTAAAAAAGTCCAAGGTGGGTGAATACTTTTTATAGGCACTGTACACATTCCTGCTCAAGTCTGCAAGGGCTCGGGGGGACCCATTTCTAAATCTGTGTCACAAGGGTGCTCACCGGCGCCCCCAGTGAGCCCTTCTCTGAAGTCCGCATCGGAGTGGACAAAGTGCGGAGAAGTTGCCATGGAGAATAAAATATTCAAGCATTAGTAAAATAGAACTTTTTACAGTTTTAAACCCATATTTTATGTAAAAACAGAATTTCATTAGGTTATTTTAGATTAAGTTCGTACCTAGAATACATAGTATTTATATATTAAGTATTTATTATATTAAATATATTTAATAGTATTAAAGGTAAAAAGCTTTTATTTTTTGTCACCTCATTTCGACTGATGAATATTTATTGCGATACGTTTTATACGTGGAATATTTAATAGTACAAAGCTTCCAGGTATTGCCAAGTTGATCTTATTTCGTTTACTGTGAGTGAACGCGTTATTTTCCTCATACTGTCATGTTTTTACTTGGGACAGATGATGTGAAAATATTTAGTAACACAAAGCTTTAAATGAACAAAGTGATATTGCCAAGTTTTCCTTACTTCGCCCGTTATCATGAATGAACACGATGTGTCACTATGTCTGTGCACGACAGACGAGATGACATTCAGTTTAATCAAAATGCGATCTGAGAATTAAAACAATATATATATATCTGCTGACATGCACTTAGCCGCTGGGGAAAAAAGCATCGTCAATAGAAAGCATTTCAACCCTCAGCTGTGTAACAGATGAGTGACCTTAGACAGAAGTGTCCTATTCCCCTGTTTATAACGCTGCCCCTCGAATCCTCATACTGGCGCTGCATCACCGAGGAGCGGACTTGGAGGAAGGGCTCAAGGCAACAACCAGGACACGGCCTTTGTGTTTGTGTCCCAGTGGTTAAGGTAATGCTGTGTCTTGTTGTGATTTGGTTGACTTTGATTTGTGCTGTTTTAGCTGTGTTGTCCTGAGGCTGGTTGGTGTCGGTGAGCCTTAGGACCAGCTGGCTCAGAGGGCTCTTCTCTGGGCTCAGCAGGGCCTTGTAGTGGTATAAATTCTGGTCACCGTTTCTCAGGTGTAACCACTATTTGATTGCTATATTCTGTATATTGATTAGTAATGGGTATTTCATGCATTGTTTGAAGTTTTTCTCTGCACATGGAGGATGTTGTTACAGAACTCTGTGTGCACGGTTTCTATGTGGTGTTTGTCCCATTAAGTGTAGGCCTGGTCTGAGGGGAGCCCACACTTCACTGCTGTATAGGGCAATGGGTTGGATTACACTTTCAAATATTTGCAGCAGACTTTGTATGGGGAAACTGGAGGCTGTAGAGCCTCCTTCTAATGGCATAGAAAGCCTTCACTGTCAGGTCGAAACTCCCAGATGAGCTGATGGTGAGACCGAGATATGTGTAGCTGGTTGTGCTCCAATGTGTTGTTGAGTGTGAATTTGTACCCGTTTCCCTGAGGTCTGGCTTTCTTCTGGAAAACCATAACTCTGGTCTTGTCCAGATTGACTGTCAGCGCCCAGGTCTGACAGTACTGCTCCAGCAGTGCCAGGCTCTGCTGCAGCCACTCCTGATCTTTTTCTCTCTCCTCCTGCATCCCTTTCTTTCCGTGTTCGTCATTCATGAATCCTTGATTAGAAAAGCAACGGTTCTAATAGTTTCCTCTCTCTTTCCCTGCAGTCCGTCAGATGATAGAGAGTCCGTACGAGACGAGGTCGGACAGCTTCTACTTTGTGGATAACAAACTGATAATGCACAACAAGGCAGACTACGCCTACAACGGGGGCCAGTAACGTGGGGCAGGAGGGAGTGCCTGTTCCCTCCCCAGCCCCGCCACACCTGACACCTGACCCCCAACCCCACGACATGACTCGCGACATTCCAGAGGGTCCCGCGCAGAGCCATGGGGCGCGCCCTCTATCGCCCCGAGCTCCGCCACAGCCGGATGGTTTCCCTGGAGACGCACCTTGAGGGTGGCCAGCTCCTGGCTCTGGACTCTGCAGGGCCTGTGAGCCCTGTGCTGCAGACGCCTTTCGGACATACTCGTCCCGTGCTGCCTGTATGCGCCCCCGGCGTTTTACAGCAGGGCGAGGGGTGCCTCTCAGCTCACCTGGCCCAAATGTACTCAACCAATCGCACTGCTGCCTGGGAGTTTCAGCCGGGCTTGAACCGGCAACATCTGGACCACAGGGCATAGCCTGCTTACTGTCAGAGCTGCTGCTGCGCTGTCCTTAAAACATCGCAGCAGCCTGGGAGCACACCGCATCGTGCCTGTACATATTGTGGTTCTTACAAATCCCGATTTGTTGTGCTTTTCACATGAGCAATAAGTGTTATGACCCTTAAATTGTTGCAATATATTACTGTTCATCACAGAACACCTTTTAACCAGATAAGTGTTCATAGAATTGAAAATTTTCTACAGCTCCCTGACGTCCTGCAGCGATCCGGCTTGCTCTTGGCCTCTCCTGGCGGCCCTCTGTGATTTGTTGAAACTCAGCCATGGTGTCTTTCTCCAAATTCGCACTGTTGAATGTATTTCTGGCATTCAAGAGCAAATACAGTTATGAGTGACAGCAGTCGGTCACTATATAATTGATACAGGCTGATTACCATTGTCCAGCACAGAAGCTCGTGTATCATGGGGTTACTGTTCCTTTAGGTAACTGCTACTTGTTGTAATTTCTTGTGGGTTTGTAAACATCGCTTAGCATTGTGTTTAAGCAATGAGCCAGCCAGCTGAGGTCGCCTCCTAAAGGCTGGGTAGTGTGGGCCAAAGGGCCTGCTCATGATCGCCACTGGCACGCCCCCTTGTGAGACGGCGCTTCTCTGGGCTCTGAGGAAAGGTGGGGTCAAACGAAGGTCACTGCCCAGGGATCTCACCTTTATCTGTCCTCTAAGTAGTATAATTAAATAGTCAGTGTCCAGCCTCCACGGGTCCCCTGGTGCAGCGAGTCTTAGCTGTGGGTCCTGACACCGTGGATTGTACTTGTCTAGTGGGTTTGCCTGAATTTCCTGGTGGGCGAGATATATTCTGGGCCGCAGTCACTGTGACTGACACGTACGCAACAAGTGTGCCTGTGCTCTCTGGCTGGGGGTGGTGCAGTGCGCCCTGCCCTGTTCTGTCTATGGGCAGACGCTGTGAGAGCTGGCCACATCACTCCGAGCTGTCCTCTGGGACCTCTCTCACAGAGACCCTATGTCCCAACTCCCTCTGAATACCAGCTGGAGCAGAGGGTCAGGGGGGAGGCCCTGGAGAGCTGTGAAGCCCTATGGAATTCTCCTCGGCTCCTGCTGATCAGTCAGAAATCACTCCCAGCTCTTGGTCTCTCTCTCTCTTTCTCTGCTGATGATCAGTCAGGAATCACTCCCAGCTCTCTCTCTCTTGCTGATCAGTCAGGTCATTGATAACTTCCAAACCTCAGAATTTACTGGATTATCTGTCTGTTCTAGCACCTTTCCAAGATACAAGACTTTTAAAGAGAATGAGAAAATCTGCCAAGCTCTTGCTTACCACTGCCCATCTACAGATTTTACAACAGTTCGATGTAAAAAGTCCAGACTAGCAATATGTCTGTTCAGTTAAGGAATTAAGTGGCTGAGAGCTCACCTGGAATAAACACTAGGAGACACTGGCAACCAGGGATTACTGGGAAGCCTGCACAGCACTGTCTAATCCCTTCTTGTTCAGCTCCTGCAGAGATACAAGCCCCTGGTTTGTATTGCAAAGCGACTCTCGGCTTCCTCATAGGCTCAGTTATTGTCTTCATTCATGCAGAATCAGCCCATTCCGAGACCTTCAGACCAGTGTTCACAGCGTGTGCCCAGCCCTTCCTGCGTCTGCTTCGTTTGCAAACCCAAACTGCACCTTGTGGTTAACAACACTTGAGTGAATTCATGTCTTACTTTAGGCTGCTGATTTTTATTAATTTTATTTTTTTATATATTTTTTGTTACCGACCATCTCCATTTATTAACTGGAGACAACATGATTTATTTGAAGTTAATTTTTCTTTACTTTGCACCCTCAGAACCTAAAAAGAAAAGTTTTTGGAGGGTTTTGATGTTTCTTAATATTTTGGGAGTTCTGTCATGCAGGTTTTTTCTGAATAGGCTGCACCTGTGTTTCATCCGAGTTGGAACCGTGTTGATGTTCTGAAGACGGTGGAACGGACACGAAGTCACTGTAGTGGCTTCTGTTTCCTTGGGAAATCTGTGTAAAATAATGAAAATTCCTCTGTATTTTGTAACATCTTGTCTTTTCATGTTCAAAGTGAATTTTAGGTGCTTGTACAAAACGTTATTTTATCACAATAAAGAATTCTTTTGATTTTCACAGGTCTGTGGTTAGTGTCCATTTCTGTTTGTTTAACGTTGCTTCTGGAGAGTGGGTGGGAAAGCGGTGCCAGAGATGTGTCAGAACATGACTGGCTGAGCTGAGTGGGCGGGCGGGAGGATCCTGTGATGTGTCAGAACATGACTGGCTGAGCTGAGTGGGCGGGCGGAAGGATCCTGTGATGTGTCAGAACATGACTGGCTGAGCTGAGTGGGCGGGCGGGCAGGAGGATCCTGTGATGTGTCTGAACATGACTGGCTGAGCTGAGTGGGCGGGCGGGCAGGAGGATCCTGTGATGTGTCTGAACATGACTGGCTGAGCTGAGTGGGCGGGCGGGAGGATCCTGTGATGTAATAATAATAATAAACTTCATTTTATATAGCACCTTTAAAGGTGGCTTCTCAAAGCACTTTACAGGATGTCAACAACAATAAATAAAAAGAATACATAAGATAAAACAATGACAATATACAGAGGAGACTGAGGATGGTGGTACTAAGAAAAACAGAGGGGTGAAGAATGGAACAGTTAAGAAAAGGCTTTTCTAAAGAAGAGGGTTTTGAGTCTGGATTTGAAGGAGTTTAGAGAAGGTGACTCTCTGATATCCTTGGGGAGCGATTTCTAGAGCTTGGAGAAGGCCCTGTCACCCATACAATGTAGACGGGCTTGGGGGACAGTAAGGAGACCAGGTGACAGAACATGACTGGCTGAGCTGAGTGGATGGGCAGGAGGATCCTGTGATGTGACAGAACATGACTGGCTGAGCTGAGTGGATGGGCAGGAGGATCCTGTGATGTGACAGAACATGACTGGCTGAGCTGCGTGGATGGGCAGGAGGATCCTGTGATGTGACAGAACATGACTGGCTGAGCTGAGTGGGTGGGCAGGAGGAGCCTGTGATGTGTCAGAACATGACTGGCTGAGCTGAGTGGGTGGGCAGGAGGATCCTGTGATGTGCCAGAACATGACTGGCTGTGGTGAGAAGGTGAGAATGTGTAGCTAATGTAACCACATTCCAAATTGGGTTGATATATAATAAAAGAATTCTGAATTTGAGAATGGAAAAATATATTGCAGTTTAATCAGGCAATCCTCTGACATAAACAAAAAAATGTGTTTCACATGGAAATGACACTGTTCCCATTAGTTTGTATGACTGGCTCGTTGGTCCCTAGTCCTGTCTGGGAGAGTCCAGCGGCCAGCAGCAGTGCTCAGGGTTCAGGCCTGGGGGGTGAGGGTACAGAGCTTATGGGTCTCAGAGGGCAACAGGAAGGTGTCTGCTGTATTGACAGCTAGTCTCCAGCTTATTGTTATCATTATCTATCAAAAGCTCCCAAATACAAATCAATCAGATCAAAACACCATTTATTTAAAACCCGAAATTTTGGAATTGGCTATCAAAAACAACCAAAACCCCTTAGACTCCTCAATCATTGAGCAGGAGCTACTGGACAAACTCCAGGCCCTCAGACCACACAAAGCCTTTGGCCAAGATGGAGTCAAGAACGAGATGCTGAGACACAGCAGGTCTAAGTTGCAACAAGCTCTGCTCAAACTCCTCAATCTCATCATGACAGCCGGATGTTTCCCCAAGGCCTTGAACCAAGGACTGATCACGCCAATCTGTAAGAGTGGAGATAGACTCGATCCCAACAACTACCAGGGCATCTGTGTGAACAATTACCTGGGGAAGGTATTCTGCAGTATCCTGAATACACAAATACTGGCTTTTCTTACCGAACACAATGTCCTGAGCAAGAGTCAGATTGGCTTCTTACCAGATCACCGCACATCTGATCACATTTACACCCTACACACACTGATAGACAAACACGTCCACCAAAAAGATGAAGGAAATATTTTTGCCTGCTTTGTCGATTTCAAAAAAGCATTTGACTCGATTTGGCATGAAAGATTGTTTTACAAACAAAAGGGCCAAACATCTTCACCCAAGGACGTGGCGTGAGCCAGGGCTGCAGCCTGAGCCCAACACTGTTCAATATCTATATCAACGAATTAGCAGGAATGTTGGAACTGTCTGTAGCTCCTGGTCTCACACTACATGACACAGAAATCAAGTTCCTGCTCTATGCAGATGACCTGGTCCTGCTGTCGCCCACAGAACAGGGGCTGCAGCAGAACCTGGCACTGCTGGAGCAGTACTGTCAGACCTGGGCGCTGACAGTCAATCTGGACAAGACCAGAGTCATGGTTTTCCAGAAGAATGCCAGACCTCAGGGAAACAGGTACAAATTCACACTCAACAACAACACATTGGAGCACTCATCCAGCTACACCTATCTCGGTCTCACCATCAGCTCATCTGGGAGTTTTGACCTGACAGTGAAGGCACTGAGGGAGAAGGCACTCAGGGCTTTCTATGCAATAAGAAGGAGGCTCTTCAACATCAACCCACCAACAAGAATCTGGCTCCAAATATTTGAAAGTGTAATCCAACCCATTGCCCTATACGGCAGTGAAGTGTGGGGTCCCCTCATAGACCAGGATTACACTCAATGGGACAAACACCCCACAGAAACTCTGCACATGGAGATCTGTAGAAACATCCTCCATGTGCAGAGAAAAACCACCTAACAATGGGTGCAGGGCCGAATTAGGCCAATACCCACTATTGATAAATATACAGAAGAGAGTATTAAAGTATTGGCTACACCTAAAAAACAGCGACCTAAATTCCTACCACCACAAAGCCCTGCTGAGCCCCCTGAGCCAGCTGGTCCTGAGGCTCACTGACCTGAGCCACACCGACGCTAACCAGGATCAGGACAGCACTGCTAGAGCACCACAACTCAGACTCAACCACATCATAGCACAGATCAAACAGCAATATCTCACACACTGGGACACACACACACAAACACAACATAAACCGGAATGCTACAAAACCCTAAACAGACAATACACACTAGACGAATATTTAACCGAGATAAATAACAGCAAACAGAAACAGACCCTGACAAAGTACAGGCTCAGTGACCACAGCCTGGCCATAGAAACTGGGCAACACAGGCAGACCTGGCTGCCCAGAGAGGACAGGCTGTGCTCCCACTGCCAGCAGGGAGAAATAGAGACAGAGGTGCACTTTCTACTGCACTGTGACAGATACTCTGGGAAACATTCTTCCCTAAATTCAGAAATCTAATCCCAGAGTTCCCACACCTGCCAGAATCACAACGGGTTCCGATCCTACTGGGAGAGGGAGGAGGGAACTCAGTTGAACTGGCAGCCCAGTATGTGATCTCCTGTCACAGCCTGAGGAACAGTGAGCCTGTCTCCCAATAATGCTCAATATGTTTACAGTATATGTCAATATTTTATGATATGTCTTTGTTGTAAATGTGTGTAATATGTCTGTAGATTTTATTTTATTTTTTGTTTTGTTTCATGTTAATTTTATTTTTTTGCTTTGGCAACACTGATTGTACCCATCGGCTATGCCAATAAAGCATCTTGAATTGAATTGAATAAACCTTCATACATTCAAACAGTCCTCTGTACTCTCTTCCTGTCATTCCCCAGTGAACTGGTGATAATCTGGACAACTATCTCGTAAACTCTCTTTTATACTCAATCTTTTAATGCGGTGTAATTTAATGTGTTAATAAGTGTGCACCCGTCTCTTTTGTTTAGTTGTAGAGCACTTTGGGGATCATGGAAGTAGCGGTCACGTGCAGAAAATGACTACATCTCCCAGAATGCCTCACTGTGTTTCGTTTCCGCTTCAAAAGCGGTGGGAAAATTCAACATGGCGTCTCCCAATGTTGCACGGAGTGAGTTGGATTCGAGTAGCGAGGAGGACGAGGAGAGGTTCCGGGAGGCAGCTTGGACCTTTGAAACTGCTGTTCGAAAGCCAGGTACGGAAAACCGTCTGTTCAGGACCTGAGCCTGGTGCTGCAGGGTGCGCGTGTGCTGGCAGAGGCTGGAGTGAGCGTGTTGATGAATGTGGTACAGTTCAATGATGTCAGTTTGCATCCCTTTAACGTTTAATACGTCTGCTGAAGGAAAGATCCCAATATCCTCTTCAGCATGTTTAATGTTTTTTTCATCTCCGCAAGGACTGATGCGAAATTACTGACCTTGATAATTTCCAGTATTTTCTGGCGTGCAAAAGTCGCACATCATAGGATCATAGTATCTCGTAAACTCATCAGTTACACCTGTTGCTCGAATCGGAAGCTCAGTTGATGATGATGATGATGATGATTAATAATAATAATACTCTAATATCATTCATCTCGTCCGGGCTGCTGTGCGGCGTTCTGTCTACAGTTCGAGATGAGCCGGTCTGTCTTGTACAGTACCTGTGTCTGGTTAATCAATATATACCCTTTTATATTGTACTTTGCTTTGTAATTCATGCTGATGCCCGCTTGCTTGTTAACGGCGTGAATGATTCTCTTCGCAATGCGATAGTTTTAGATTGGCTGTACAGGTCTGCTCTGCCTTCAGCTGACAGGTTGGCCCTGGTGCCCTGGATGAATGGCAGACCTGCAGTAAGAGCAGGAGGACTCCCAGTGCGCAGCAGTGTGCTCAGTCCGGGCTTCATTGTGAGTTCCACACTGCTCATCCAAGCAGAAAAGCAGGTAAACCCTGGAGTGGATCAGACTGCTGTGCACTGGGAGTGGGAGGCCACACACTGCTGGGGCTGTCTGTGGAGCTCTGTGGGCTGATGGCCATCATGATGCTGTGTTCCCAGGAGGAGGTGCTGGGGAGCAGAGGAGTGGGGTGCCTGTGGAACAAGCGAGCCGGCGGTATGTCTAGCCTCTTCAGTCCTGCTCCCCCTTTTTAAAGTTTTTTATTTGAACAATAACAACAAAAATACAATACAAACGAGAACATAACATATCAAAAAACATTGTCAGGGGTACAAATTACAGTACAAACACAAATTATGAAAAAGGTTTAAACAGAGTAAACAAAGATGAAGTCCGCACTGCTTTCATGGTTTTATATTTCGAAATACTCTGCAAATAGGCCTTTACGTGAATTTAATCTATTTACGTCTTCGCCAGCAGCTATATCACTCTGCAACTCACAACTGGCAACCCAGTGAAGCCCAGCAGGTGTGAGCCTGGTCAGTACCTGGAGGGGAGACTCCTGGGAAAGCTGAGCCTGCTGCTGGAAGAGGTGTTAGTGGGGCCAGCAGGGGGCGCTCACCCTGCGGTCTGTGTGAGTCCTAATGCCCCATTATAGTGACGGGGACACTATACTGTAAACAGGCGCCGTCCTTCGGATGAGACGTAAAACCAAGGTCCTGACTCTCTGTGGTCATTAAAAATCCCAGCGCGTTTCTCGAAAAGAGTAGGGGTGTTACCCCAGTGTCCTGGCAAAATTTCCCATTGGCCCTTACCAGTCATGGCCTCCTAATAATCCCCATCTATAAACTGGCTTCATTACTCTGCTCTCCTCCCCACTGACAGCTGGTGTGTGGTGAGCGTTCTGGTGCTCTATGGCTGCCGTCGCATCATCCAGGTGGGGCTGCACCACTGGTGGGGGTGGAGGGGATCCCCATTACCTGTAAAGCGCTTTGAGTGGAGTGTCCAGAAAAGAGCTATATAAGTGTAAGCAATTATTATTATTATTATTATTATTATTATTAATTACCCTGCTGAAGCCTCTTCCACTCCCTCTTCACCTGGTCGGCTGTCATGGGAGAGATAAACCCTCAGATTTAGACAAAAGTATTCAATCATTTAAAGAAAGGTCTCTTAACAACCATGAGTCAGTTTTTTTTTCAAATGATTGTATAACAAGAGAAAAGTTTAGATCCCTTCTAATTTTTGGATTTTTGGAAATCTTAATACCAAGATATTCAACTACATCTTTTACTGGAATATTGCATATGGATAATACGTCACATTTCCCAAGAGCCATCAGTTTACATTTTTTTATATTTAAAGAGAGACCAGATACAGAGGAAAAAAACCTGTAAGTACTTAATTGCCTTCTCAACCTCCGTATGGTTCCTTAAAAAAAAGTGTTGTATCATCAGCCAATTGGGAACACTTAATCTCTTTATGCTGTATTTGAATACCCTGAAACACATCGCTTTTAATATGAGTAGCCATAACTTGTGTAACCAACAAAAACAGGAATGGGCTTATGGGGCATCCTTCGAATGGGTCGAATTCCCCAATCAATTTCAAATCTGTATGAGCTCCCATGAGCCAGTTTAACAGAACTATTACTTTTGTTGTACAATGTTCTAATTACCTTTGAAAATATTCACCAAAGCCAAAAAAGTTGAAAGTCTCAAAAACAAAGCAATGTTCAGTTGTCTAAGGCCTTATAAAAGTCCACAAATAAAATAAAGATGTCCTGAATAATAAATTCACTGTAATCTATAAGATCGAACACCAGTCGAATATTGTTACATATTCCTTTCATTAAACCTGACTGTGACTCATCAATAATTGAGTCAAGGCCTATTTTCAGCCTGCCTGCAAAATAGATGCAAGAATCTTTCCATCATTATTAATCAAAGTAATAGACCACAAGGGATCTTTATCTGGGTTTGGGATTATAGTTATTAAACCCTGAGTCATCCAGGCTGGTAAGACTCCCTTGTCAATTGATTCCTTAAAAACCAGAAGAAGGAATTCAGCCAGATCATCTTGAAAGGTTTTATAAAATTCCAGTGGGAAGGCCATCATTACCAGGAGATTTGTTCACTTTGAGCTTACTTATACCTTTCTTAATTTCGAGAATGGATATCTCTTTATCACAGATGGCTTCAAACTCTTCATCTATGGTTTTTATGTCTTCTCTTAAGGATTTTAAAAAATCACACATTTTGTCTCTAGAACGTTCCTTACCAGTATATAGCTTACCATAAAAATCTGATACAAATTTTGAGATTTCTATTGGGCTGTGAGTTTCACAGCAATCTATGTTAAAGTTACTAAGAGATGTATATTCTCCATTCTTTTTTTCCAAATTATAAAAATATTTTGAGTTTTTTTCACTTTCCTCTAACCATCATCTCCTGGACCTAACAAAAGCTCCGTTTGCTTTTTCTATGTACATAGTTTGTCAAATTCAGCTTGTGGACTAGCTCATTTACATGCAGCTGTTTGATCAATGTTGCTGTCATCAGTAATATCACAAATTGCCTTAATTTCCTCTTTCTTTATTAGAATAAAGATCTTGCAACTTCTTTACTTTTTTAATAGCAATTGATCTCATCTTATATTTAATAAATTCCCAATTTTTGCTGTATGAATTTGTTAATTGAGCCCGCCTCCAATATGTTTGTATAATTTCATTTTCCAAAATCCTGTAATTAAGTTTCCAATAAGTTTTAGAAATTTTAGGATCATCATTATTACTCAAATTAACAGAAAGATAAATTGCTTTATGATCAATCGGTACTGATGATTCAATAGAGGCCTTATTAATCTGTCCTTCTAATGAGTTTGAAATTAACCAAAAATCAATTCTTGACTGTTTAGACCTGTCCTTATTACATCATGTGACCTCCTTTAGTCCTGGTTGTTTACATCTCCATATATCAATAAGTCCTCAGCCTTGACATCCTGTACAACTCCATATCAGGAGGGGATGATCTAGTAGGTGTAAGGAATCTGTCCATCACAACATCAAAAACTGTATTAAAATCTCCCCCTAAAATAGTTTCAATATCCTTAAACTTGTCTTTCTACTTATTTATCTCTAATTTGTTTCAAGACATAAATTGCTATTATTTTGCTTATTGTTGGAAGCATATATATTCCCCAGCAAAAACATTTTCCCATCAAGAGCCACTGTAATAATTATCCATCTGCCAAATTGATGAGCTTTACTACTAATAACATTACCTTTAAATGTACCCTTTAATATTGTAACCCCCGCAGAATGATTACTACCATATGATTACCAAACATCACTGCCCCATTTATTCTTACAGATATTCAAATCCGAAGAACAAGCATGTGTCTCTTGTAAAAATCTGCATTAAACTTCTTTGCAAAACCTCGTTTTGTCAAATCATGCAGGTCTTCGCTCGTCTCCAAAGCACATTAATCGGTATTAATCAGTAGATCTACCGGTGAACTGAATAATCGTTCTCGGATTCCTGCTTTGTTCCTTCTGTCCCAGCCTGTGGACAGTATCGCCATCAGTCTTGAGTCTGTCCTTGTTCGGGAAGCACAGCTCCACAGATGTCGATCACTGTGTGTTGGATGTTCTCCTCCGTCTTCTCGGGAACGCCGTACAGCCTCAGGTTCCATCTCCCGCCTCGTTTAACCTCTGCTCCAGCTCAGCTGTTTTGTGTTCCTTTGTCTTTGTCACTTCCTTCACTGCTTTCACGTCAGGCTTTAAGTCCTTTACTTCATTCAACGTGAACTCTATTGATATTGTTAAGGTTTCGATACTTATCGAGTTCTTTCGAATCAAGTCCTCCAGATGATCTGATCTCTCATTAATTTTCCTGGAGAGGAGCACCACGATATTTTTCTGCATTTCAAGCAGAAACGGCTCCTCTTTCATCCTCTTCATGCAAGGTTTTTCTGGAGTATCAGGCTCAGCGTCCGTGTCGAGCAGCTGTTCCACTTGTGGGTTGCTGGAACCCCTCTCGCTGTTACGACGCTGTAAATCTAGGACTCTATGCGGAACCTGGTCAAAAGCCAAAAACTCTGGTTTAGCAAAAGCTGGTTTTACTTAGCCAAATCTTGTATCCTTAGTCGAAGTCGTGACAGACGCAGGTCGAGAAGCCGAAGGATCAGGAAATCGAATGCACAAAGATTGCGCTTAATGGCAAGGAAAAAGAGCTCCACTGGTAAACAAAGACTGAGCCCCGTGATGATAATTAATAATAATAATTGCTTATATAGCGCTTTTCTGGACACTCCACTCAAACCGCTTTACAGGTGATGGGGACTCTCCTCCACCACCACCAGTGTGCAGCCCCACCTGGATGATGCGACGGCAGCCATAGTGCACCAGAACGCTCCCCACACATCAACTACAGTGGTGTGAAAAAGTGTTTGCCCCCTTCCTGATTTCTTATTTTTTTGCATGTTTGTCACACTGAAATGTTTCAGATCATCAAACAAATTGAAATATTAGACAAAGATAACACAAGTAAACACAAAATGCAGTTTTTATATGAAGGTTTTTATTATTAAGGGGAAAAAAATCCAAACCTACATGGCCCTGTGTGAAAAAGTGATTGCCCCCCCCTGTTAAAACATAAATCAACTGTGGTTTATCACATCTTTGGAAAGCTGAGTTCAATTTCTCTAGCCACACCCAGGCCTGATTACTGCCACACCTGTTCTCAATCAAGAAATCACTTAAATAGGACCTGCCTGACAAAGTGAAGTAGACCAAAAGATCCTCAAAAGCTAGACATCATGCTGCGATCCAAACAAATTCAGGAACAAATGAGAAACAGAGTAATTGAGATTTATCAGTCTGGAAAAGGTTATAAAGCCATTTCTAAAGCTTTGGGACTCCAGCGAACCACAGTGAGAGCCATTATCCACAAACGGCGAAAACATGGAACAGTGGTGAACCTTCCCAGGAGTGGCCGGCCGACCAAAATTACCCCAAGAGCGCAGCGACGACTCATCCAAGAGGTCACAAAAAACCCCACAACAACATCCAAAGAACTGCAGGCTTCACTTGCCTCAGTTAAGGTCAGTGTTCATGACTCCACCATAAGAAAGAGACTGGGCAAAAATGGCCTGCATGGCAGAGTTCCAAGACGAAAACCACTGCTGAGCAAAAAGAACATAAAGGCTCGTCTCAGTTTTGCCAGAAAACATCTTGATGATCCCCAAGACTTTTGGGAAAATACTCTGTGGACTGACGAGACAAAAGTTGAACTTTTTGGAAGGTGTGTGTCCCATTACATCTGGCGTAAAAGTAACACAGCATTTCAGAAAAGGAACATCATACCAACAGTAAAATATGGTGGTGGTAGTGTGATGGTCTGGGGCTGTTTTGCTGCTTCAGGACATGGAAGACTTGCTGTGGTAAATGGAAATGGCCTAGTGAAAGTCCTGACCTGAATCCGATTGAGATGTTGTGGCATGACCTTAAAAAAGCGGTTAAGGCTCGAAAACCTTCCAATGTGGCTGAATTACAACAATTCTGCAAAGATGAGTGGGCCAAAATTCCTCCACAGCGCTGTAAAAGACTCATTGCCAGTTATCGCAAACGCTTGATTGCAGTTGTTGCTGCTAAGGGTGGCCCAACCAGTTATTAGGTTTAGGGGGCAATCACTTTTTCACACAGGGCCATGTAGGTGTGGATTTTTTTTTTCCCTTAATAATAAAAACCTTCATTTAAAAACTGCATTTTGTGTTTACTTGTGTTATCTTTGTCTAATATTTCAATTTGTTTAATGATCTGAAACATTTCAGTGTGACAAACATGCAAATAAATAAGAAATCAGGAAGGGGGCAAACACTTTTTTACACCACTGTATCAGTGGGGAGGAGAGCAGAGTAATGTAGCCAATTCATAGAGGGGGATTATTAGGAGGCTATGATTGGTAAGGGCCAATGGGAAATTTGGCCAGGACACCGGGGTAACACCCCTACTCTTTTTGAGAAACGCCCTGGGATTTTTAATGACCACAGAGAGTCAGGACCTTGGTTTTACATCTCATCCGGAGGACGGCGCCTGTTTTACAGTATAGTATCCCCATCACTATACTGGGGCATTAAGACCCACACAGACTGCAGGGTGAGCGCCACCTACTGGCCCCACTAACACCTCTTCCAGCAGCAGCCTTAGTACTGACCAGGCTCACACCTGCTGGGCTTCAGTGGGCTGCCAGCTGTGAGTTGCAGGGTGATGTGGCTGGTGATGATAGGATTCATTCTTTAATAGCCTTAAATAGTCTGTTGCAGAGGTGACTGATTGGATAATTAACCAATACATCTGCGTTTGTCACAATTGGTGGAGGCTCGTGTCGGATTATGCGGGACCAAGGTACTAATGAGTCCGCGTTTGCAAGAGGCTCGTGTGGGGTTATGCAAGGCCGTGACCGAGGGCGTACGAGTGCTCTGACTCAGGGGGCTCCCTGGCTCAGCCACTCGCCCCTGCTGCAGGGTGTTTCTGCCCTCCTGGAGGCCTCTGCGTTTTAGAAGAATCCTCTTTTCCCTTGGTTGCACCAGTGCTATTATCGGTGATAGTCTCCATCCAGAAACTACAAGTTTTTTTTAGAATTTCAACTCGGAAAGAAAAAAAAAAGTAACTCAACTCGTTATCCAAGTTGTGACTATGTCAGGAAATGACGTGAAAACACTCATGAAATTAACATATAAATTTAGTGAACCTTATCAGACATCCAAATCAAAACAGCTCCCCTCTCACACTTCCTGCTGCCCTGCCCTGCCCTCTCACACTTCCTGCTGCCCTGCCCTCCCCTCTCACACTTCCTGCTGCCCTCCCCTCCCCTCTCGCACTTCCTGCTGCCCTCCCCTCCCCTCTCGCACTTCCTGCTGCCCTGCCCTCCCCTCTCGCACTTCCTGCTGCCCTGCCCTCCCCTCTCACACTTCCTGCTGCCCTGCCCTCCCCTCTCACACTTCCTGCTGCCCTGCCCTCCCCTCTCGCACTTCCTGCTGCCCTGCCCTCCCCTCTCACACTTCCTGCTGCCCTGCCCTGCCCTCTCGCATTTCCTGCTGCCCTGCCCTGCCCTCTCGCACTTCCTGCTGCCCTGCCCTGCCCTCTCACACTTCCTGCTGCCCTGCCCTGCCCTCTCACACTTCCTGCTGCCCTCCCCTCCCCTCTCGCATTTCCTGCTGCCCTGCCCTGCCCTCTCACACTTCCTGCTGCCCTCCCCTCCCCTCTCACACTTCCTGCTGTCCTGCCCTCTCACACTTCCCTGGGATGTTTTGCAGTGTGAAGATTGATGCCCATGAGCATGATGGGAATGCGCTCCAGACAACCCCTGAGTTCCGGGCTCACGTTGCCAAGAAGCTGGGAGCCTTGCTGGACAGGTGAGCCCTGGGCAGGGCTGGGAGGCGCCCCAGATCAATCCAGGGTTCGGTGCTGACACTCAATTGTGTGTCGTTGCAGCTGCATCACTGAGGCAAGGAGCTCGGAGCCCTGGCCTGACAGAACCACGCCGGATGCAGAGGATGGTGAGGGGGGGGGCAGTGAGGGGCGCAGGCTGTTTCCAGCGTGAGTGTGTTCTCCTGCGTGGGCAAGCAGCTGTGTTGGCATCTGTGTCCCTCTGTCTCCGTGTCTCCAGGTTTCCGGCTGTTCTCCACCTCCGTGCCCGGCCTGCCCAGCACGCCCACAGAGGCCTCTCGCCCTCCAGCCTCACAACACCCCTGCGCCAGCTCCAGGTGAGACTGTGTGTGTGCCACTGTGTGCCCCTGTCCCCCCCTCTCTTGGCCACTGTCCCCCACTGCCCCTCTCTCTCTCTCAGTAACTGTCCCCCTCTCGCCCCCAGTGAGTCGGACTCTGAGCTGGAGTCCAGGGTGAGAGAAGCCGCCGTCTCGCCCGGAGACCTTCTGCGGTGCTCCGCCTGTCCCAGCATGCCCCAGGAGAGGGAGGAGGGTGAGGCGAGCCAGGGAAGAAGGAAGAAGAAGAGGAAGAAGAAGCTGAGGCCAAAGGGAGATGAGGGTGCAAGTGAGGAGGAGGAGGAGAGAACGGAAGTGCTGCACCCCCTCCATCCGGAGAGGGAGAGGAGGAGGAGGGTGGAGGGCGAGAGAGGAGAGGAGCAGACTCCCCACGGGAGCACCCCCCCGCCAGGGTCCCAGGATGGGAGCACAAGGAAGAAGAAGAAGAGGAAGAGGAGGAGGAGGGGTGATGAAGGGGCGCTGCTGGCGGACTGACGAGCTCTCTCTCCTGTCCTGGGACACGAGCCCTGCAGGCCGACAGACAGCGCACAGATGCATGGGCTCTGGCCTGTGCTTAGGCTTGTGTTCAGGTCTGCATGTTGGTCTGTTCAGGGCCGTGCACAGGCCCGTGCTCCAGGCGGTGCTCAGGCCTGACCCGTAGTTACCCGGAGCGCTGCGCAGTGGGGGTCTGTGTGTGTGAGGAAGAGGAAGGGAAAAGAGACCTTGTCAGGCCCTGCGTGATGTACTGGCCTGGTTGTGCCAGCTCCAGTGCTGCTGTGTTGGTGTCTGCTCTGTTTTGTGCCTGTTGTTGTTAGATTACAACCCTCCAGAATTTAATCCTGTTATTCTCATGCCATCGAAAATAAATTATACTTTTTTGGATAGTAGGCATTTCAGAACTGATTTCATTTAACATGTTACAATAACAAAATGATAGTTAAGGGATTCCAGAATTAATTTATTATCGGGAAGAAGCTGTTAGTCAGATGAACAGATGGGCCGCAGGCACCCCAGAGTCTCAGCTGGACTGCCAGGAGAGCCCACACTGCAGCTTGTGACTGGCTGAGCTCTGCCAGCATGGTGGTGGGCTCACTGCACTCCTACAGCTCCTTCTGTGGGCCAGTGTCAGCTCCCGGGGCCAGCACAGAGTGTCTGAGTGTCCTGCTGGTCGGACTGGGCAGATTCCAGAGGCGGGGATACATCCTGCTGGCTGGACTGGTGCAGATTCCAGAGGCGGGGATACATCCTGCTGGCCGGACTGGTGCAGATTCCAGAGGTGCAGATACATCCTTCTGGCCAGACTGGCACAGGTTCCAGAGGGGGGGATACATCCTGCTAGCCAGACTGGGCAGATTCCAGAGGCGCAGATACATCCTTCTGGCCAGACTGGCACAGATTCCAGAGGGGGGGGATACGTCCTGCTGGCCAGGCTGGGTAGATTCTAGAGGCGGAGATATGGCCTGCTGGCCAGGCTGGGCAGATTCCAGGGGGGGTACATCCTGCACAGATCTGCGATGATGGATGGGGGACAGAGCCACTGAGATGCTCCTCGCTCTCTGTCTCGGCAGCTGTTCTGCCTCAGTGGCTCCCCCTGGAGGTCCAGAGGTAACTCTTTTCAGCCTGGCTACTGTGCAGAAGAGACGATTTGCGCAGGGATGTAGGAGTCAATGTCCCCAGGCTCAGGGGAGAGGAGGTGAGGGGGTGGGGGCTCGCTGGGCTGGGAGGTGTGGTACAGCTCAAGACTCCTTGAGGACACTGCGCACAGAACGAGAGGGTTAGACAGGAGAGCCAGGCCACTCAGGACACTGGGGTATCCCAGCTTGAGCCATGACGATAATACTGGGATACCCCTGATTACTTCGCCATAACCCTGGCAGAGTGTCAGGTGTGTTACCTGTGACAGGTGAGCTGGTGTGCAGGTGGAGCGAGTCCTGCTGGGAGACCATGTGGACGGCCGGATCGGACTGGCTCTCGGGATCCATGGTCAGAATCTGCATGAAGAGGTCAGTCAGCAAACACCTTCGTCATGGTCAGACCATGGTCAAGACTTGGACAGGTGTCCCATGACTTCCCTGTGTGACCTGTTTCAGCTATGATGGGATATCTGTGCGTCTACTAGCGAGCTGATCTCAGGTGTGCGTGAAGTGTTATTATCACTGTCTCTAACTGTGTGCCTCAGGCGTGCTGTTACCTGTACAGGTGTGTTATTACCTGTGCTGGGCATGTTGGTGTGTATATGGACTGCCGTGACTGACTGTGTGCCTCAGGTGTGCTGTTACCTGTACAGGTGTGTTATTACCTGTGCTGGGCATATTGGAGTGTATATGGACTGCCGTGTCTGACTGTCCCTCAGGTGTGTTATTACCTGTGCTGGGCATGTTGGTGTGTATATGGACTGCCGTGTCTGACTGTGCCTCAGGTGTGTTATTACCTGTGCTGGGCATATTGGTGTGTATATGGACTGCCGTGTCTGACTGTGCCTCAGGTGTGTTATTACCTGTGCTGGGCATGTTGGTGTGTATATGGACTGCCGTGTCTGACTGTGTGCCTCAGGTGTGCTGTTACCTGTTTGACAGCAGTGAGGCTGGCCAGCGTGCCGATCCCACTGGTGTCGGTGATCACCATGGCCTGGGGGAACAGGCTGGAGGGGGGATACTGGGGCAGCTCAGGCTTGTGTCCGTACACTGGGGGAGAGACAGCAGACTGTGTCACTGTGATGGCAGGTGCTGGGCTTAACAGACGTCTCGTTTGCCAGTTAATTGACTAATTGATGGCTCTGTGGAGCTGTCTTCACAAGGGTGGTATCTGCGTGTGTTCCCTGTTACTGTCCAACAGGAAAGAACAAATGGCTCCATTGTTTATGGGATACTTCTTGAAAAAGATCTGCTGGTTATTCCTGTGGAAAGAAATTTTGTAAAAGAAGCATTGAGCTAAAACTCTCAACTGGGGTCTAGTTCTGACTGACCAACAGGGGCATCAGACCTTGAACCAGGAGGGGGCGCAGTTCAGGGACAAAGTACAGTGACCTGAGTTTGTTCAGAGAAATAAAATTGTGAGAGGCAGCCAGAGGTGGGATCAACTCCTCTTGCTACTTTCATCACTCAGTAGCTCATCAATCCCAGAATCTCAGCTAGCTGGTTCTTGGATGATCCCGGAGAACTGGGTTCAACAATTTGGCAGGGAAGTTCATCCCAGAGACTCTCACACCTTGGCCTTCCAGCTCCCTCTCTCCTGTCCCGGACTCACCATGTGGGGGTAGTTGAGCCATGGTAGCCATGAAGGAGCCTGGGCCCATGTGACTCGGGAACTGCTGCATGATTGGTTGTTGGTGGGAGGTGTGGATCTGCTGCTGGAAAGGGATTGGCTGGAGGGTGGTGAGCCCGCCCCCCACACTGTTAATGACAGTCTGGGGCTGAGTGGAGGCCAGACCTATGAGCAGACAGAGAGAGAGACTGTTGCAGTAGATGATGATCAAACTAACCGACTGGCACACTGAGGCACTGAGAGACTGATGCACTAAAAAACAGAAGACCATTACTGATTACAAAAAAGATACCTGGTTTGATTGTTAGTAACTAATTAGTCCAATATGTAATTCTGTTGACAGTTTCTTCTGAAGACGTCCACTTAGGTGACAAAAGTCAAAACCAGAGAGATTCAGTTCCTCCAGCCTGTCAGTATATGACACTCCCTTCAGACTAAAGAGACTCGGTTCCTCCAGCCTGTCAGTGTGGGACACTCCCTTCAGACTAAAGAGACTCAGTTCCTCCAGCCTGTCAGTGTGGGACACTCCCTTCAGACTAAAGAGACTCAGTTCCTCCAGCCTGTCAGTGTGGGACACTCCCTTCAGACTAAAGAGACTCAGTTCCTCCAGCCTGTCAGTGTGGGACACTCCCTTCAGACTAAAGAGACTCTGTTCCTCCAGCCTGTCAGTGTGGGACACTCCCTTCAGACTAGAGAAAGGCTACTATGTAGACAAGTGTCAAGCAGTGAGATGCCCGTGGTTACCAATGAGCAGCGAGGACTCTCCTGGCCCCAGGCTCACCACGCTGGGTAGCGAGGCCATGATCAGGCCCTGTGCGGGGGTGGGCGAAGAGGGGGACAGGCCATGCAGCGCGGTCAGGGTGCTGACTGGGGGCAGCATGCCCCCGCCAGAGCCCCCACCTGCCCCTGCGCCTGCTGTAGACACTGAGACCTGCGAGGGAAAGGGGGAGGGCAGTTAGAGATACAGGCCGGTACATGACGGGGTCTGCTGCACCCGGCGCGCCGACAGGCTCGAGTCGACAAGTACCGGTCTGCACGGCGCCTCCAGCAGGGCGTGGCTGACCTCCAGCCGCCCCCCCATGCTCTTGTCTCCATGGTGATCCCCGCTCGATGCCATGTTCTGATTGGCTGTCGGCTGGCTGTACTTCACGCCTGGCAGAGAGAGAGGCAGCAGAGGGTTATGGGCAGGCAGGAAGCCGCTGACAGTTTGCTCGGCTCCGGGAAAGGCAGGTTACTTGGTTTTGGGGGGCTCTGGCCCTTTGGCGAGCCATGAGGAGTTGGGTTACCATGGCTGGGGCTGTCTGTGCCGCCAGGCGCTGTGCCACTGGCCGAGTGCCCGGGGTAGGAGCTGTCCAGCGCCAGCTTGTGGCGGAAGGCCTCCTCTTTACGGCGGTTGGCGAACCAGTTGTAGACTCGCACCTCCGTCACCAGGTTCGAGCCCAGCCCGGCCAGCTGGGAGGGGGACACCCCGCGCTGCAGGCACTCCGCCCTGGGGACAGAGGGCGATGGTGAGGCGCTGGAGGGTCTCTCTGCATGCCCGCCCCTCCACTCGCCCGCCCTCCTCACCGGTTACACTCCTCCACCAGACTCTCCCGCTCCTCCTTGCTGGGGTTCTTCTGCCGTTCGTATGCCTGGAACAGGATCTGCTGGGAGGCGGGGCCCCACTTGAACCTGTTCCTGCGCTGCCTCCTGCTGCCCGGCTCCTCGGGCTCCTCCCCCACCAGCAGGCCGCGGCTGGCGTTGCTGAACTCTGGGCAGGGAGAGGGCAGAGAGGCTGGCCGGTGAGGCCGAGAGCGGCGGGAGCTGCTGCCGGTGCCCGTGCCGCGGCGGGGACGCCCGGGGGTACTTACGCTGCGTGATCTCGCCCTGCTTGCGAACGTACCAGGTGTAGAGCGCCGCCCGCTTCTGGCTCTTCATGGGCGTGCCCTTGTTCAGGTGCTGCGACAGGTGGGACTGGTTGAGCCCCGTCGAGTCGACCACCTCCCTCTGCGGCAGGTTGTGCTGCTGCATGTAGCTCCTCACCAGCTTGGCCACCTGCCAGGGGTCCTCCCTGCTCACAGACAGGGCACCGAGTCTCAGGGCACCGAGAGACGGGACACCGAGTCTCAGGGCACCGAGAGACGGGACACCGAGTCTCAGGGCACCGAGAGGTGAGGCACCGAGTCTCAGGGCACCGAGAGACGGGGCACCGAGTCTCAGGACACCGAGTGACGGGGCACCGAGTCTCAGGACACCGAGTGACGGGGCACCGAGAGACGGGGCACCGAGTCTCAGGGCACCGAGTCTCAGGGCACCGAGAGACGGGGCACCAAGCCTCAGGGCACCGAGAGGTGGGGCACCGAGAGACGGGACACCGAGTCTCAGGGCACCGAGAGACGGGGCACCGAGCCTCAGGGCACCGAGAGACAGGGGGCAGAGAGATGCAGAGCAGAGAGACACGGGGCTCAGAGACAGGAGGCAGAGAGACCAAGGGCAGAAAGACGGGGGGCAGAGAGTCGGTGGCAGTGGATCGGAGGCCCTCCGTGTGTTTATTGACATGTGTGAGAATCACCCAGGCGGCTGCAGCGTGTTTGCGGAGAGAGAGATAAGAGAGAGGCTGCAGGTCAAAGTCCAGCTCGGAGGCTCTTCCTGGTAAACACCTCACACAGCTCCTCTGGCTCCTCCAGTGTTCATCTCCAGGTCACTTGCACAGCCAGCATACCTCTTTCACACTACCTTCCATTAAAACTGACCCCTCGGACTTGGGTTCGAATCCAAGGTGTGCTCGTACATGTGTCCTGGATGCAGGGGAGGGAATTCCTGCAAACTCGCACGCTGGTTACTGATCAAAGGTTTGTTAACCAGGGAATAAGAGAGTGAGTAATTAACAACCACCCTGAGACAGAGAGAGGGGCAGGAGCATCTCTGCTCAAACTCTTCAACGTCGTCCTGTGAGCTGGGTGTTTCCCTGAGGTCTGGGATCAAGGACAGATCATGTCCACCTATAAGAGTGGAGACAGACCCTATCAGCTACTGGGGCACCTGTGTGAACAGTAACTGGGAGAAGGTATACTGCAGTATCACGAATGCCTGAATTCTAGCTTTCATTTCCGAGCAGTGTCGTGACACTACATGACACAGACATCAAGTTCCTGCTCTACGTGGGTGACTTGGTCCTGCTGTCACCCACAGAACAGGGGCTGCAGCAGAGCCTGGCACTGCTGGAGCAGTACTGTCAGACCTGGGCGCTGACAGTCAATCTGGACAAGACCAGAGTTATGGTTTTCCAGAAGAAAGCCAGACCTCAGGGAAACAGGTACAAATTCACACTCAACCACACATCCAGCTACACATATCTCGGTCTCACCATCAGCTCTTCTGGGAGTTTTGACCTGGCAGTGAAGGGCACTGAGAGAGAAGGCACTCAGGGCTTTCTACACCATTAGAAGGATACTTTTCATTATCAACATCTTTTTTGTACAAAGTTCTGTAAAAGCATTATTGTTATTATTTTATTATTATTGAGAGACAGACTCACTGTCTGTTCCTCAGGCTGTGACAGGAGATCACACACTGTATTATTATTATTGAGAGACAGGCTCACTGTCTGTTCCTCAGGCTGTGACAGGAGATCACACACTGTATTATTATTGAGAGACAGGCTCACTGTCTGTTCCTCAGGCTGGGACAGGAGATCACACACTGTATTATTATTATTGAGAGACAGGCTCACTGTCTGTTCCTCAGGCTGGGACAGGAGATCACACACTGTATTATTATTATTGAGAGAGAGGAGAGAGTGAAAGGAGCGGGGCTCAGAGAGAGGAGAGAGGATAGAGTGAAAGGAGCGGGGCTCGGAGAGAGGAGAGAGTGAAAGGAGCGGGGCTCAGAGAGAGGAGAGAGGAGAGAGTGAAAGGAGGGGGGCTCAGAGAGAGGAGAGAGTGAAAGGAGCGGGGCTCAGAGAGAGGAGAGAGTGAAAGGAGCGGGGCTCAGAGAGGAGAGAGGAGAGAGTGAAAGGAGCGGGGCTCAGAGAGAGGAGAGAGTGAAAGGAGCGGGGCTCAGAGAGGAGAGAGGAGAGAGTGAAAGGAGTGGGGCTCAGAGAGGAGAGAGGAGAGAGTGAAAGGAGCGGGGCTCAGAGAGAGGAGAGAGGAGAGAGGAGCGGGGCTCTTACTGTAGCAGGTGCTCCACCTCTGCCCTCTGCCTTGCTGCCTCCTCGGGACTCAGGTTCTCCAGCTCTTTGAAGATGGGGGGGGCAAACTCCTCCTCTCCCTCCTCCGAGCTGTCGCCCTCCCCGTCCACAGCGCCCCCGTCGCCCGCCTTGGCCCCCACCCCCCCCCTGGCCTGCTCCAGCTCCTCGGCCGCCTGGATCAGGACGTCCCGTGACAGCCCGGACCCCAGCAGGGCCCAGACCAGCTGCTCCTGCAGGCCTGTCAGCCTGGCCGCCATCGCCGGCCGCGGGGCTGGTTCCTGTGTGTGCCGGAGCGCCGGAGCCACAGCCCGTTCGCCTGTCCGCCTGTCCGGTGACTGGCCTCCCCTCCTCGCTCGGCACAGAGTGAACTTCGCACCCTCCCCCGCCCCCCCGCCTGCACAGGACAAAGAGCAGGGCAGCTGTAAAACACAGGCTGACACACACACACACACACACAAACACTGACACAAACACCAACAAGCACACACAGGGGCGACACACTGACAGGTGCAGTGAGTCTTGGCCCTCCCTCAATTTCACAACAAACTGACCGTGCTCATTTCCGTATCAATGTGCACAATTCTTATGGTGAAACTCAAATCGTGGGCTCTTACTACACCTTCCTGGGTGGCTGGATGAGCTTGCCAGTTTCCAGTGCTTGATGAGAACAATGTTACAGACAGTTGTGTACATCTTGGCACTTTGTTGAGAAAATGTACTCGATGCAGCTGGTGCAGTTTTGCACGTAACCACAAGAGGGAGCTCATGCCACCATAACTTCTTAGAAGCGAAACTGCGCAGGGTGCAGTTGTAGGCTTTGGCCGCCAGTGGTCACCTGACACGTCCTTGGACCAACAGCATGGGTGTATTTCACAGCTTCTAAGGCTCAAATATTGGGGAAAATTCTGTGGCTGTGTTCTTTTGTAAACAGTTAAGAGCTAATTTTGACCAAATAAAATACAAAATCAGACCACTTAAGGTATGAAAATAGATGAATTGTACACTTCAAGACAGGGGTTGAGATGGAGTGGGCAGAACAGAATCCAGGAGTCCCTGAGGGTGAGGGGCAAGGTGATGCCTTTGACCTGGAAGAGATTGTTAGCACAGTGCCTGCTGGGTCATTTCACCAAGGACATCTGACATTGAGCAACCAGCCCAACTAGTTTATTAACTGAACCAGAAGCTGGATCATTGATATACTCCAACCAGTGATGTTACAAATCACAACTGATATACACATTTTTTTAAAGTGAATATTTTAATGACGAGGGAATGGTCTTTTTTTACTGGTGGAAGAAGTCAGAAAAAAAAATGCAATGACAAAGAAAGAAAAATATGTTAACTATTATTGCAAATGACTCCTTTGTCTCCCACTGCTCTCCCCTTGATCTAGGCCTCTCTGAGCACTTAGCCATTCTCTTCAATCTGGAATTACCTGTTTCTAACACCTCCCCCCCACGCTCTGTAAATTTCCGCAACTGGCAATCAATTGATCACCCAAGGTTTGCAAATTCTGTTCTGTCCTCCTTATCTTGTTTCTCTTCCTCTGACCCTCTAGAGGACAAAGTATGGTTACTTGACAGTGCTCTTTTATCTACCCTCGACACCTTTGCTCCTTTAAAAACTCGAACCATCTCTTTCTCTCGCCCTGCCCCCTGGTACAACGACCATCTGCGATCCATGAAGGCAGCCTCTCGCAAACTTGAGCGTAGGTGGCGTCTTTCTGGCCTAAATGTACATTATCAGGCTTGGGGAGGTTACTTGTCTGAATATAAGGTTACAATAGAGTCTGCTAGATCCACCTACTTCTCTCACATCATTGAAAATCACCAAAACAACCCCAGACATCTTTTCTCCACCATCAACAGACTGCTCAAGCCAAACTGCTCTACCACATTACCTGCCTCATCGCAACTCTGCAACACATTCTTAGATTTCTTTAGTTCTAAGATTGACAACATCCGGCATCACATTCTCTCCACTACACATATCTTTTCCATACCTCCTCCCTCCTCATCCAACTTCTCTGGTTCCCGTCTCTCCAGCTTCTCTCTTCTTGACTCAGCATCCCTCAATAAACTAGTTACACACATGAAACCCACCACATCTATTTTAGATCCCATTCCCACCACTCTGTTCCAGTCCTGTTTCTCTTCTCTCTGTCCCATTGTCCTCAATATTATAAATGAATCCATGAGCACTGGTGTTGTACCAACGGTCCTCAAAACTGCTGCCATCACCCCCGTGTCAAAAAAGCCTAACATGGCTCTCGACAATCTTAACAATTTTCACCCCATCTCCAACTTACCCTTTCTTGCAAAAATTCTAGAACGTGCTATCACACTTCAGTTACATAACCACCTCATGACAAACAACCTTTTCGAACCCCTCCAATCTGGCTTCCGTCAACTTCACAGCACAGAAACCGCCCTAGTCAAAGTCACCAACGATCTCCTAATAGCTTCTGATTCTGGTTCTCTTTCCATACTCATCCTTCTTGATCTCAGTGCTGCTTTTGACACTGTTGACCATAACATCCTACTTTCTCGTCTTGAGACTGTCTCTGGAGTTTCTGACACTGCTCTCAAATGGGTCAAGTCTTACCTCACTGATCGCTGTCACTTTGTCTCTCTCAATGGGTACAGGTCTGAAATTGGTCTTTTTAAGTCTGGTGTTCCTCAAGGCTCAATACTGGGCCCCTTGCTCTTCAGCATTTACATATTTCCACTTGGTCAGCTTTTAAGATCACATGGACTCAGCTTTCATTTCTACGCTGACGATACTCAAATATACATCCATACCAAACCTGACACTGATGTAGCTGTCTCTATTTTATCTCATTGCGTCTCTGACATGAAAATTTGGAGGACTCAAAACTTCCTTCATCTTAACTGCGACAAGACTGAAGTCATGCTTATCGGCACCCCCCATCAATTTCATAAAGCCAGTCCTGTAACCCTATCTGTAGATGGTTCTGTACTTGAGCTTCAATCTAAATTGAAAAACCTTGGGGTTATATTCTATTCTGGCTTAACATTCGACCCACATGTGCAGCATACTGTCAAAACATATTTTTTTCACCTCAGAAATATCGCTAGACTATGTCCTATGCTATCCCTAACTGTGGCTGAAAAGCTGATCAACACATTTCTGTTCTCTTGAATTGACTACTCTAATGCTCTACTCGCTGGGGTATATAAATCTACTTTGAACAAACTGCAGTATGTCCAAAATTCAGCAGCCAGAAACCTGACCAGGTCTAGTGCAAATGATCACATTACTCCTATCCTGGAGTCCTTGCACTGGCTTCCGGTCAAATTCCGCGTTGACTTTAAAATCCTCATGCTCACCTATAAGGCTCTGCATGGCTTGGCACCTCAGTACCTGTCTGAACTACTATCGCCCTACTCCCCACCTCGCAACCTCCGCTCCTCTAACTCTGGTCTCCTATCTGTCCCCCAAGCCCGTCTACACTGTATGGGTGACAGGGCCTTCTCCTGTTATGCTCCCGAGCTCTGGAACTCTCTGCCCAAGGATATCAGAGAATCACCTTCTCTAAACTCCTTCAAATCCAGACTCAAAACCTTCTTTTTTAGAAAAGCCTTTTTTTAACTGGTTCTGTTCTTCACCCCTCTGCTTTTCTTAGTACCTCCATCCACGGTCTCTTCTGTATATTGTAATTGTGTTTTATCTTGTGTATTCTTTTTATTTATTGTTGTTGTCGTTCTGTAAAGCGCTTTGAGACCCCACCTTTAAAGGTGCTATATAAAATAAAGTTTTTTATTATTATTATTATTATTATTATTATTATATAAGTCTTCATATCCACGAAACACTACAGGACACAGAGGTCATTTGAGTAATTGCGTGAGTCATGAAAGAACTTTCGTGCACCTGGAATAGTTTAGGATTTCCACAGCAGGGAGGGTACAGACCTCTGCTACCGAACGAACATTTTGATGACAAATGTTCATCTTACAAGATGTGTGAACTGCTTTGCTGCAGCTGCTGTTTAGCAGGATGACGAGTGGGAACACTTCTGAAGACCTTTCTATGGAAGCGCTGCCTGGCCAGATCAGTGAATTGAGAGAGGGAGAGAGGATGCAGACAGGTGGAAGGGAGACTGTCTGTTAAAAACAGCCAAGACAGTGCCATAAAAATACATTCAAAGGAAAATAATCAGTGGAAACAATTAGACTGGAGTGGATTCTGCTGGGTTGTTCCTTGGAGGAAGAAGCAGGGAAACAAAAAGTAGCAGATTTTACTAGCAAGAAGTGAAGCGAACACTAACACGAGCACTAGGGGCTCTCATAAAGGAGACCGATTGGGAGTCTGACTGAAGAGCAGCCCGATCTAGTTTGAGTGACAGGTTGAGAGCTCGTGGGAATGCTGCTGTTGGCCCCGGTCCCAGCACGAGCATGACACATACAGTACTACCCATGGTCTGTAATTGGGATTGAACACGTCTGCAAAGCACTTGAATTAGAAAGAACAGAGGTCCTGGTACAGACCCAATGGTACTCCGCTAATTCCACCACCCCAGTTTGGCTCTGGCCCCTGATATGTACTCTCTGTTTTCTGTTCAATAGCACTTCTCAGTACAAACACACACATTTCCATGAGTTCCTACGGCCTGTAATCTGAGAATTAATCTTTAATGAAGAACTTTATCTAAAGCCTTGTGAAAATCTTAACACATCATGTACTCCCTATAAGTGTCTCTTACAACTGTTGGTTATGTACATGACCAGCTCTGTCTCCTGTCCCTTCACTCACTATGAACCCATGACCAGCGGTGTCTCCTGTCCCTTCACTCACTATGAACCCATGACCAGCAGTGTCTCTCCTGTCCCTTCATTCACTCGAACCCATGACCAGCGGTGTCTCCTGTCCCTTCACTCACTATGAACCCATGACCAGCAGTGTCTCTCCTGTCCCTTCATTCACTCGAACCCATGACCAGCGGTGTCTCCTGTCCCTTCACTCACTATGAACCCATGACCAGCGGTGTCTCCTGTCCCTTCACTCACTATGAACCCATGACCAGCGGTGTCTCCTGTCCCTTCACTCACTATGAACCCATGACCAGCAGTGTCTCCTGTCCCTTCACTCACTCGAACCCATGACCAGCAGTGTCTTCTGTCCCCTCGCTCTGAGACGCTGTCCCTGGAGTGGACTGCATGTCCTGCACTGAAGCGTCGATGTAAAACACTGGGCAGTGCCGAGCTCTTCCCTGATGTCCAGGAGCCCCTCGGAGGGTGGTCTGCTTGTAGGTGTGCAGACCGTTCTGCTTTGGTGTCTTTTGGACCTCACACCAACCGAACACCCCCTGTGGAAAGGCGCTATATAATTGTGACTTATTGAATTCAGTTTCCTGAACTTTACCGACACACTGCCCCACGATTACAGTGAAGAGCTGGATCGATCGCTCCATGTTCAGACCAACTGCAAGTTCAGAAGTTTAGAAACACCAGCCCTCTGCACGAGCCTGCTTGTGTCTGCTCTGCTTTGTGCTTGGTGTTGTGTCCTCCTGAACTAGGTCATCCTTGCAGAAACTGTAGGCTCAGGGCTCAGCCACGCAGCACAGAATATTCTCTTCCAGCAGCACAGAGAGAATGTGAACCGGTCAGGAACTGCAGAGGAGGAAGATCGGCTTCGGTTTCAGATCGGTTTATCTGAAACTATAAACAGAAAAGAACGAAAAAGGAAGAAACTCCCCAGATTCATGACCTTCGCTGGGGTTCAGTGATTCTGTGCATTTAGTTGACAGTGGCTCTTTCAGTTACTGTCAATACAGCTGGACACTTGTTCAAATGTTTATTTCTAGATCATTTACGGCGAGTTCTTCCTGAACAAGGGAGGAACCGACCCGTTTATCTCCGTGCTGAACACGGAGCCCCTGTTTTCAGTCCTATACAGACACACAGGACAGGACGCGAAACGGACTTCAGCTGTGTGCAAATCTACAAGCAGGGTTCTGGGCTCACTTTCATTACCATCCTAATGAAAAACAGAGTGAACTACCGCAGTGTGCAGGATTAATACTGTAGGTGTTTTATGTGGTTCCTGTTCAACTGCACAACACAGAGAGAAACCACATCACGGACACGCTGCCGTCAGCGACGGGCGCGCCCCCGCAGCTGTTGTGCTGCTCTCTGAAGAACGAAGAGGGCGACAGGCGCGCTCCCCGTGCGCGTCCACCCCGCTACCTCTCGGCCATTGAAAACAAAGCTCTCTGCGCGGCTCCCATTACAGCCGAAGCTCTGGGTGCGACAGATTCCCAAAGTAACCCCGAGCAGTGACCGTTCAACATGGATCTACATTGGTGCTAGAAGCCCAGCACCTCGGGGCCTGCCTGGAGGCGAACAGACTGCAGGACACTCCCGAAATTCACAGAGAAAAGGGTTATTTTCCGGAGGAGGAGGGGGGACGGGTGTTATTATAATCGTCGCTCCGCGGTTGAAGGCGAGAGATCCACCGCCATGTTGTTGTCGAGGAGCAGCGGGCAGTGAGGAGCGACCCCGGGATCAAGCTCGTGTTTTGGGGGTCAGAAGACGGCTCTCATCCTGCCCTCCCCGTGAGAGAAGGGAGCCCAGTTTCGCGCTGCGGTCGGAGCCCAGCTTGTGGCGACATGGCGGAGCAGGGCTACTCCTGGTGAGTGCGCAGATCGCCGGCCCCGCTCCGGGGGTGTCGTGTGGGGGTGGGCTGCGCACTCGGGGTCCCGGGGCCCGGGGCGAGCGGCGGGCTGGGCGGCTGTCCCGGGACACGGGTTGGTGCCGGGGGTCCCGGCGGCGAGCCCACCTGTGCGTGTGTGTGTGGGGGGGTGAGCTGCCCCCTACCTGTGTGAGGTCACTGGCCGGGGTGACGGGGGGTAACCCCACGGTCGCCCCGGGGTTCGGCGCCCGCGCGCTTCCGGCTGCGGGGTACCGGCCACAGCCGCCGGGGGGCCCTGGCGGAGCGGGGATCCCCGCCGCGGTGCGGGACCCGAGAGCGCGTCGCGCCCCGGGCCTGCGGGTGTGGGGTGCGTGGGGTGCGGGTACCGAGCAGCGGCTCCGCCAGCCTGCGCGCAGTGCGGGGGGGACGGGGGCCGGTGCCGCGGGCCGTCTGGTCCTCGGCGCAGAGTAGCAAACGGCGCCGTGTCTTGGAGCTCTGACGCCGGGTGACGGCGGATAGCAGAACCGGAGGCTCGGTTCGTGGTGCATGACGTACAGGGACCCGGCTGGAGGTTGTGTGTGGGGGGGGGTTGGGCCCTGTAGACCTAGCGACAGCCTCTCGGTATGTTTTTGATTGTGTTCGGTGCTGGTTCTAGTTCAGCTAATTTCACACGTTCAGTGGTCCCCTGTGTGAGACCGTCCTTCCTGTTCTGATGTGCTGTGTCCTTGTGTGGGACAGCGCAGCTCGGACCGGACCGGGCCAGCCGTGGTGAGGACAGCTGTTGAAGAGCAGGCAGGAGTCTGCGTGAAGTGTGACTGTTGGACCTTACAGGCGAGAGGAGACAGTCGGGGCATCTGGGCTGGGTGGCCTCCAGTTCCCAATTGATCTGGGCAGCTCCTCCAGTCCTTTCTTATACTCTTATTCAGGGTATCTTATATAAAAAAAGAGGCTGGGCGGCTTGTTCCATACTCCTGCACCTCTATGCGTAAAGAAGAGCTTTGTGTTCTCAATTTTAAACGCGCTACTCTGTAGTTCCTACTTGTGGCCCATAGTTTGCTTGTTCGGAAGGAGTCTGCTGGCTTGCTTGTGAGGATTTGTATCGAATCTCCCTGTACTTTTCGCTGTGCAGGACGATCGAGTTTTAGTTCCTTTATCCTGTGTTTCAGATCTGGGGTCATATCTGTGCTCTGCTCTGGTCCGGAGTATTAATGTAAACACGAGGAGCCTCTTCAGCTCAGTGTTTCCCATCGTGTATCTGTAGTGTGTTTTCTCTCCTGCGAGTAAACTCCGCACTTGTCTGCTGTAAATGTCATCTGCCAGGAGATTGTTCAGTCCTGAATCTGGTCCCAGTCTTTCTGAATGTCTGTGCAGACTCTGCAGTGTTTGCTAAGTGCCCCAGTTTGATATCATTTGCACACTTGATTAGTTTACCAACTGTCCCAGAACTGGGATCATTGGTCTAAATTGGGAAGTGGTCCAGGTACAGACTCCTGTGGTACTACACTAACTCCACCATCCCAGATCCAGGAATCTTTTATATCTGTTAATGCCATCTTAATCCAAGGGAATGCAGTACCTTGACCAACTAACGCCTGAAATGGAATAACAACTTTTTTATCAAAGATCTTCTGAAAATGTGTGTGTGTGTTAGTGCTCTTGTTTAAATCACTCAAACAATTTAATCCAGACTTGCCTTTACAAATGTTCTAAACCCATACTGACTGTTTCCTAGAATCCTGTTGCCACTCAGGATCCTCTGGTTCAGTTCTCATTATAGATTCCACAGCAGTGTGAGTAACAGACATGAGTCTCACTGGTCTGGAGTGACTGGGGTCAGTGGGCCCAGGTGTCCAGTGTGTGAGTAACAGACATGAGTCTCACTGGTCTGGAGTGACTGGGGTCAGTGGGCCCAGGTGTCCAGTGTGTGAGTAACAGACATGAGTCTCGCTGGTCTGGAGTGACTGGGGTCAGTGGGCCCAGGTGTCCAGTGTGTCAGTAACAGACATGAGTCTCGCTGGTCTGGAGTGACTGGGGTCAGTGGGCCCAGGTGTCCAGTGTGTCAGTAACAGACATGAGTCTCGCTGGTCTGGAGTGACTGGGGTCAGTGGGCCCAGGTGTCCAGTGTGTGAGTAACAGACATGAGTCTCGCTGGTCTGGAGTGACTGGGGTCAGTGGGCCCAGGTGTCCAGTGTGTGAGTAACAGACATGAGTCTCGCTGGTCTGGAGTGACTGGGGTCAGTGGGCCCAGGTGTCCAGTGTGTCAGTAACAGACATGAGTCTCGCTGGTCTGGAGTGACTGGGGTCAGTGGGCCCAGGTGTCCAGTGTGTCAGTAACAGACATGAGTCTCGCTGGTCTGGAGTGACTGGGGTCAGTGGGCCCAGGTGTCCAGTGTGTGAGTAACAGACATGAGTCTCGCTGGTCTGGAGTGACTGGGGTCAGTGGGCCCAGGTGTCCAGTGTGTGAGTAACAGACATGAGTCTCGCTGGTCTGGAGTGACTGGGGTCAGTGGGCCCAGGTGTCCAGTGTGTCAGTAACAGACATGAGTCTCGCTGGTCTGGAGTGACTGGGGTCAGTGGGCCCAGGTGTCCAGTGTGTCAGTAACAGACATGAGTCTCGCTGGTCTGGAGTGACTGGGGTCAGTGGGCCCAGGTGTCCAGTGTGTCAGTAACAGACATGAGTCTCGCTGGTCTGGAGTGACTGGGGTCAGTGGGCCCAGGTGTCCAGTGTGTCAGTAACAGACATGAGTCTCGCTGGTCTGGAGTGACTGGGGTCAGTGGGCCCAGGTGTCCAGTGTGTCAGTAACAGACATGAGTCTCGCTGGTCTGGAGTGACAGGGGTCAGTGGGCCCAGGTGTCCAGTGTGTCAGTAACAGACATGAGTCTCGCTGGTCTGGAGTGACTGGGGTCAGTGGGCCCAGGTGTCCAGTGTGTGAGTAACAGACATGAGTCTCGCTGGTCTGGAGTGACTGGGGTCAGTGGGCCCAGGTGTCCAGTGTGTGAGTAACAGACATGAGTCTCGCTGGTCTGGAGTGACTGGGGTCAGTGGGCCCAGGTGTCCAGTGTGTCAGTAACAGACATGAGTCTCGCTGGTCTGGAGTGACTGGGGTCAGTGGGCCCAGGTGTCCAGTGTGTCAGTAACAGACATGAGTCTCGCTGGTCTGGAGTGACTGGGGTCAGTGGGCCCAGGTGTCCAGTGTGTCAGTAACAGACATGAGTCTCGCTGGTCTGGAGTGACAGGGGTCAGTGGGCCCAGGTGTCCAGTGTGTCAGTAACAGACATGAATCTCGCTGGTCTGGAGTGACAGGGGTCAGTGGGCCCAGGTGTCCAGTGTGTCAGTAACAGACATGAGTCTCGCTGGTCTGGAGTGACTGGGGTCAGTGGGCCCAGGTGTCCAGTGTGTGAGTAACAGACATGAGTCTCGCTGGTCTGGAGTGACTGGGGTCAGTGGGCCCAGGTGTCCAGTGTGTGAGTAACAGACATGAGTCTCGCTGGTCTGGAGTGACTGGGATCAGTGGGCCGAGGTGTCCAGTGTGTCAGTAACAGACATGAGTCTCGCTGGTCTGGAGTGACTGGGGTCAGTGGGCCCAGGTGTCCAGTGTGTGAGTAACAGACATGAGTCTCGCTGGTCTGGAGTGACTGGGGTCAGTGGGCCCAGGTGTCCAGTGTGTGAGTAACAGACATGAGTCTCGCTGGTCTGGAGTGACTGGGGTCAGTGGGCCCAGGTGTCCAGTGTGTCAGTAACAGACATGAGTCTCGCTGGTCTGGAGTGACTGGGGTCAGTGGGCCCAGGTGTCCAGTGTGTCAGTAACAGACATGAGTCTCGCTGGTCTGGAGTGACTGGGGTCAGTGGGCCCAGGTGTCCAGTGTGTGAGTAACAGACATGAGTCTCGCTGGTCTGGAGTGACTGGGGTCAATGTCCAGTAACAGACATTAGACATGTTTTCTTTCTCCTTGTATTTCTAACAGATGTATAAACCGCTTTTGTTTTGTTCGGTCTCTCTTGACCGTTTGTAAAGATCAGAGAGACTGGAGAGAAAACCTGTGTTGCTCTTTTCCAGTAGTGTGTTTCTGTTGGAGAGTCTCTTTCTGCTGTACCGGGTCAGAACCACAGCTGTCTGATCCAGCCCAGGGTTTACAGTACACATCTCTTACACACATTGTGGTGCTGCAGCAGAAACCCAGAGTTAATACTGTCTTCCCTCCACATGCCTGCCTTAGTATTGGGTTGGAAGCCTACAAACCCCAGCACCTGCTTCTATCTCTGGTACTGGAGTTCCCAGGGGTCACAGTAAGACCTGAAGTGGACTGGACAGCTCTGCAGCAGGAGTCTACTGTAGTCCTGTTCAGCTGTGAGGAGAAAAAGTACTGTACTCAGTGCAGTATGAGTTTCACAAGCGCATCTTGTTGGGTTGTAATAATAATAATTTTATTATTATTCTTCCTTACATTTATATAGCTCTTTTCTGGACACTCCACTCAAAGCGCTTTACAGGTAATGGGGATCCCCTCCACTGCCACCAGTGTGCAGCCCCACCTGGATGATGCGCCAGTCCGCTCCCCACACACCAGCTCTCAGTGGGGAGGAGAGCAGAGTGATGAAGCCAGTTCATAGATGGGGATTATTAGGAGGCCATGACTGGTAAAGGCCAGGGGGTAATGTGGCCAGGACGCTGGGGTTACATCCCTACTATTTTTCAGAAATACCTGGGATTTTAAGTGACCACAGAGAGTCAGGACCATGGTTTTCCGCATCATCTGAAAATAGATGCTCAGAAACACAACTCCGGCAGTTATCAGCCCTCACTCTTCAGAAAGCCCAGACGAGACCCAGGCCGTCTCCGCGGGCTGAGCAGCCTGTATAATTGCAGGGCCTGGGACTCCGGGCCGGAGACGGGGCGTGTGGGCACAATTACAGGCCCTGCGTGTTTGTTGTTCTCCTCCGTGTCGCCACCCTTCGGAGCGCAGCCAAGGTGTCTTCAGGAAGCCGGGAGACAGGAAATTACAGTAGGGACACGCTGCAGCTGGGGAGACGCCTCGAACCCGGGACTGTGCCTGCGCTAGACTGACCGGGGCGGTGCTTTACTGTCGGAGTGCTGTCTTTGTGGATATAATCCTTCAAGGAAACGAATTGGACTCCTGATGCCCATGTCCGGTCCACTCCAGGCTGTGGTGTGAGCTGCAGTCTGTGGGTAGCAGACATCTTTGTACAAATTGCATTGATGAAACAGTTTTGAAATATTCCTTTGTGGTACAATGGTTTTGAGGAAATCTGCACAGCAGGCTTGGAGTCTTCAGGTCCTGTACAGGAGGCCTGGAGTGGATCAGTCTGCCGTACACCAGGAGTGTGGTCTGGGTTGGGAAATTCTGTGTGATTTAATGCGCCTGATTAAGCATCGCAGTTCTGTGAGGAAAGCATCCCAACATGCAACAGAAGAATGTTGAGCTCTGCTCTCTCCTGCCTCCCCTGTGTGCACAGGAGTTCAGGGTGCCGCCCTGCTGTCTGCCCCAGAAAATCTCCGGGGATATTCTTGCCCAAAAAGCTGGATAAAGGAAGCTCCTGACCTCCCCGAGCTCCACTCCCGTTGCTCCCTGAGCCTTCAGATTCCTCTTTCTCCCATACAGCCTCGTCCAGGCTGGCCGTGCTCCTGCCAAGTGGGGATCAGGGACTGGGGTGCCTCTCTGTGCTCTCTGGGCCCGATTGCTGTGAGGCTCAGACACACCCAGAGCTCAGCGGGTGATCTGAAGCTGCGGTTCATGTGCCTCCCTGCTGCGGCTCCCTGTGGGTCCCAGAATGAAACTTGAACCCTCCATCGGTGCCTGCGTGTCGTTTGTGCTGTCTGGGCTCTTCTTTCAGTGCCCAGCGTGAGGCCCCAGACCTGGGGACACCCCCAGAGACCCGGCTCTCTGTCCTCCGTCCTTCTGTTCCTGGGCTGTAGATTCATCTCCAACCCCAGTCCCATCCGATAAGATTTTTATTGTCCCCTGACGGAAATGTTTATGGACACGCAGCACTGCTATACATTTAAATAGAATGCAAACCAAAAAAAAAAGAAAAACATTGCACATTATTCTATTACAAAAAATAAGAAAAACATTGTTCATCACTCTATTACACATGTAGAACACTTAACAACAACATGTATGTAAGAGGTAAAAATGTTTATCCTTGACATTTGCGTTGATGGCTTTAATGGACAGTGGAACAAGGGAATGTTTGTATCCGTTTGACTTATATTTGGGAACCCTAAAACCTTGCCAGAAGGAAGAAGCTGATATTCCAAATTAAGGATGTGGGAAGGATCCGATATAATTTTTCCTGCCTGTTTGAATAGGGATTTTTCAAAGATTGTCTGCAGGGAGGGGTGCTGTTTCACTCCCATGACCTTCAAAGCTGTCTGGAAGAGGCGGGAGATTTGCGATTTTAAATGAACTGATAGATTACCAAACCACACTGTAATACCATAACTGATAATGCTCTCGAATACAGTAAGGTAAAAGAGTAGCATTAATTCCTGTCGAACCCCCAACACTCTTGGTCTTCGCAGGAAATATAAGCGCTGCTGCTCCACATGAGTAGTCCAGCACAGGTGACTGTCTGTGTGTACACCTAAGTACTTATATGAATCAGCCTGAGTGATAGCTGGCCGCACAGAGCTGACAGGCATGTAACTGCAGCCCGGGTGTGTGTCCTGACTGGGCCATGACCCAGATTGTGGGTTCAAGCCAGAGTCAGGTGCAGGGTGGGCTGGCCCTGTGGTCGCGGGTTCGAGCCTGGGTCGAGATGGTCCCTCCCGCAGTGTCCTGGGAGATTCCAGGTTTGTGGTTCTCCTCCAGTTGGATCAGAATCTCCAGTAGGGGCGCGTGCTGTGCTGTGCGTGCTGTATCGTGTGAAGAGAAAGTGAACCCACAGCTTCCGAAGTGCTGTAGTGTGTGAAGTGCTACCTGCCAGTAATGTAACCTGATTGAATGTTATTAGTTACTTTGCACCGCAGGCGTGGTAGTAATGCACTTGGCAAGCCGTTTGTGTTCAGCGCCTGTCATGCAGGTGTGGCTGTGTTTGAAGTTGCTGTGTATTATCTGTTAACAGACCAAACATGACTCTCTCAGCTCTCCTCAGCAGGCAGAGCAGCAGGGCAGCTGGTGGGTTTTAAACGCGGTCTCTGCAGTTTGACACCCCTGGTCTCTGCCTCTGTCGGGGTGCACTGGTCCTCAGTGAGGTTCTTTCACACCCCAGAGGCACATTCCTCATGTCCAGCTCACGTGTCTGAGGGCGAGAGGCGAGGAGCAGAGGGCGTGGGGGAGCAAATAACTGTCTGTGCGTGGATTCAGGGGAGTGTGAGAGGAGAGGGACAGCAGTGTCTCTAGCAGTGTCTCCAGTCCAGTCAGGAGTGTCTCAGTGTGTGAATTCAGGGGAGTGTGAGAGGAGAGGGACAGCAGTGTCTCTAGCAGTGTCTCCAGTCCAGTCAGGAGTGTCTCAGTGTGTGAATTCAGGGGAGTGTGAGAGGAGAGGGACAGCAGTGTCTCCAGCAGTGTCTCCAGTCCAGTCAGGAGTGTCAGTGTGTGAATTCAGGGGGAGTGTGAGAGGAGAGGGACAGCAGTGTCTCTAGCAGTGTCTCCAGTCCAGTCAGGAATGTGTCAGTGTGTGAAGTCAGGGGGAGTGTGAGAGGAGAGGGACAGCAGTGTCTCCAGTCCAGTCAGGAGTGTGTCAGTGTGTGAATTCAGGGGAGTGTGAGAGGAGAGGGACAGCAGTGTCTCTAGCAGTGTCTCCAGTCCAGTCAGGAGTGTGTCAGTGTGTGAATTCAGGGGAGTGTGAGAGGAGAGGGACAGCAGTGTCTTGATTGCGAAAAAGCAGCCCTGCAGGGCCTGGCGAGGGCAGTGCTCAGATCCCTTCACTGTGTGTGCTGTGATACAGGGGGATGAGTGTTACGGTTTTTCTCTTGCTCTCTGGCTGCCAGTGGAGAAGTTTCTGCTCTGCATTTCCCAGGGTCCGACCTGCAGGGCCTGCCTGCGCAGACAGCAGACCCCCAGGGAGGAGGCTGTGTTGTCGGGTTCGGGCTGCCGAGAGATTTCCGAGAGATTTCCACCAGGACAGCGCTAGAGAGACAGGCTGCGTCCCGTGCCCTGCTCTCTCGCCCTCTCTTCCCGAGACCTGTGGGATCTGGCCCCCCTCTCTCCGTCTCTCGGTGTTTGTCCTCTCTCCCCCTCCTTCCTCGGCAGGATGGTGTCTCTGACATGTGGCAACAAGCCATGAAGACTGGTCCCGCCAGACACAGGCACAGGCTCTCCAGTTGGGCTGTACCTGCGGTCGGGCACACAGCCAGTCCACAGCCACACTTTCCTGTTGCAGATCTCAAACCACATAACTCCCAGTGCGCAGCAGTCTGATCCACTCCAGGTGTGACAGCGCTGTCAGACTCCCAGTGCGCAGCAGCCTGATCCACTCCAGGTGTGACAGTGCTGTCGGTCGACTCCCAGTGCGCAGCAGTCTGATCCACTCCAGGTGTGACAGTGCTGTCGGTCGACTCCCAGTGCGCAGCAGTCTGATCCACTCCAGGTGTGACAGTGCTGTCGGTCGACTCCCAGTGCGCAGCAGTCTGATCCACTCCAGGTGTGACAGTGCTGTCAGTTGGACTCCCAGTACGCAGCAGTCTGATCGACTCCAGGTGTGACAGTGCTGTCAGACTCCCAGTGCGCAGCAGTCTGATCCACTCCAGGTGTGACAGTGCTGTCGGTCGACTCCCAGTGCGCAGCAGTCTGATCCACTCCAGGTGTGACAGTGCGGTCAGTCGGACTCCCAGTGCGCAGCAGCCTGATCCACTCCAGGTGTGACAGCGCTGTCAGTCGGACTCCCAGTGCGCAGCAGTCTGATCCACTCCAGGTGTGACAGCGCTGTCAGTCGGACACCCAGTGCGCAGTAGTCTGATCCACTCCAGGTGTGACAGTGCTGTCAGACTCCCAGTGCGCAGCAGTCTGATCCACTCCAGGTGTGACAGTGCTGTCAGACTCCCAGTGCACAGAAGTCTGATCCACTCCCTCCAGGTGTGACAGTGCTGTCAGTCGGACTCCCAGTGGGCAGCAGTCTGATCCACTCCAGGTGTGACAGTGCTGTCAGTCGGACTCCCAGTGCGCAGCACTCTGATCCACTCCAGGTGTGACAGTGCTGTCAGACTCCCAGTGCGCAGCAGCCTGATCCACTCCAGGTGTGACAGTGCTGTCAGTCGGACTCCCAGTGCGTAGCAGCCTGATCCACTCCAGGTGTGACAGTGCTGTCAGTCGGACTCCCAGTGCGCAGCAGCCTGATCCACTCCAGGTGTGACAGTGCTGTCAGACTCCCAGTGCGCAGCAGTCTGATCCACTCCCTCCAGGTGTGACAGTGCTGTCAGACTCCCAGTGGGAAGCAGTCTGATCCACTCCAGGTGTGACAGTGCTGTCAGTCGGACTCCCAGTGCGCAGCAGTCTGATCCACTCCAGGTGTGACAGTGCTGTCAGACTCCCAGTGCGCAGCAGTCTGATCCACTCCAGGTGTGACAGTGCTGTCAGACTCCCAGTGCGCAGCCCTCTGATTCACTCCAGGTGTGACAGTGCTGTCGGTCGACTCCCAGTGCGCAGCAGTCTGATCCACTCCAGGTGTGACAGTGCTGTCAGTCGGACTCCCAGTGCACAGCAGTCTGATCCACTCCAGGTGTGACAGTGCTGTCAGTCGGACTCCCAGTGCGCAGCAGTCTGATCCACTCCAGGTGTGACAGTGTTGTCAGTCGGACTCCCAGTGCGTAGCAGCCTGATCCACTCCAGGTGTGACAGTGCTGTCAGTCGGACTCCCAGTGCGCAGCAGTCTGATCCACTTCAGGTGTGACAGTGCTGTCAGACTCCCAGTGCGCAGCAGTCTGATCCACTCCAGGTGTGACAGTGCTGTCAGACTCCCAGTGCGCAGCGGTCTGATCCACTCCCTCCAGGTGTGACAGTGCTGTCAGTCGGACTCCCAGTGCGCAGCAGTCTGATCCACTCCAGGTGTGACAGTGCTGTCAGTCGGACTCCCAGTGCGCAGCACTCTGATCCACTCCAGGTGTGACAGCGCTGTCAGTCGGACTCACAGTGCGCAGCAGTCTGATCCACTTCAGGTGTGACAGTGCTGTCAGACTCCCAGTGCGCAGCAGTCTGATCCACTCCAGGTGTGACAGTGCTGTCAGACTCCCAGTGCGCAGCGGTCTGATCCACTCCCTCCAGGTGTGACAGTGCTGTCAGTCGGACTCCCAGTGCGCAGCAGTCTGATCCACTCCAGGTGTGACAGTGCTGTCAGTCGGACTCCCAGTGCGCAGCAGTCTGATCCAATCCAGGTGTGACAGCGCTGTCAGTCGGACTCCCAGTGCGCAGCACTCTGATCCACTCCAGGTGTGACAGCGCTGTCAGTCGGACTCCCAGTGCGCAGCAGTCTGATCCATTCCAGGTGTGACAGTGCTGTCAGACTCCCAGTGCACAGAAGTCTGATCCACTCCCTCCAGGTGTGACAGTGCTGTCAGTCGGACTCCCAGTGCGCAGCGGTCTGATCCACTCCAGGTGTGACAGTGCTGTCAGTCGGACTCCCAGTGCGCAGCAGTCTGATCCACTCCAGGTGTGACAGTGCTGTCAGTCGGACTCCCAGTGCGCAGCACTCTGATCCACTCCAGGTGTGACAGTGCTGTCAGAGTCCCAGTGCACAGAAGTGTGATCCACTCCCTCCAGGTGTGACAGTGCTGTCAGTCGGACTCCCAGTGCGCAGCAGTCTGATCCACTCCAGGTGTGACAGTGCTGTCAGTCGGACTCCCAGTGCGCAGCAGTCTGATCCACTCCAGGTGTGACAGTGCTGTCAGTCGGACTCCCAGTGCGCAGCACTCTGATCCACTCCAGGTGTGACAGTGCTGTCAGAGTCCCAGTGCACAGAAGTGTGATCCACTCCCTCCAGGTGTGACAGTGCTGTCAGTCGGACTCCCAGTGCGCAGCAGTCTGATCCACTCCAGGTGTGACAGTGCTGTCAGTCGGACTCCCAGTGCGCAGCAGTCTGATCCACTCCAGGTGTGACAGTGCTGTCAGTCGGACTCCCAGTGCGCAGCACTCTGATCCACTCCAGGTGTGACAGCGCTGACAGTCGGACTCCCAGTGCGCAGCAGCCTGATCCACTCCAGGTGTGACAGTGCTGTCAGTCGGACTCCCAGTGCGTAGCAGCCTGATCCACTCCAGGTGTGACAGTGCTGTCAGTCGGACTCCCAGTGCGCAGCAGTCTGATCCACTCCAGGTGTGACAGTGCTGTCAGACTCCCAGTGCGCAGCAGTCTGATCCACTCCCTCCAGGTGTGACAGTGCTGTCAGACTCCCAGTGGGAAGCAGTCTGATCCACTCCAGGTGTGACAGTGCTGTCAGTCGGACTCCCAGTGCGCAGCAGTCTGATCCACTCCAGGTGTGACAGTGCTGTCAGACTCCCAGTGCGCAGCAGTCTGATCCACTCCAGGTGTGACAGTGCTGTCAGACTCCCAGTGCGCAGCCCTCTGATTCACTCCAGGTGTGACAGTGCTGTCGGTCGACTCCCAGTGCGCAGCAGTCTGATCCACTCCAGGTGTGACAGTGCTGTCAGTCGGACTCCCAGTGCACAGCAGTCTGATCCACTCCAGGTGTGACAGTGCTGTCAGTCGGACTCCCAGTGCGCAGCAGTTTGATCCACTCCAGGTGTGACAGTGCTGTCAGTCGGACTCCCAGTGCGTAGCAGCCTGATCCACTCCAGGTGTGACAGTGCTGTCAGTCGGACTCCCAGTGCGCAGCAGTCTGATCCACTTCAGGTGTGACAGTGCTGTCAGACTCCCAGTGCGCAGCAGTCTGATCCACTCCAGGTGTGACAGTGCTGTCAGACTCCCAGTGCGCAGTGGTCTGATCCACTCCCTCCAGGTGTGACAGTGCTGTCAGTCGGACTCCCAGTGCGCAGCGGTCTGATCCACTCCAGGTGTGACAGTGCTGTCAGTCGGACTCCCAGTGCGCAGCACTCTGATCCACTCCAGGTGTGACAGCGCTGTCAGTCGGACTCACAGTGCGCAGCAGTCTGATCCACTTCAGGTGTGACAGTGCTGTCAGACTCCCAGTGCGCAGCAGTCTGATCCACTCCAGGTGTGACAGTGCTGTCAGACTCCCAGTGCGCAGCGGTCTGATCCACTCCCTCCAGGTGTGACAGTGTTGTCAGTCGGACTCCCAGTGCGCAGCAGTCTGATCCACTCCAGGTGTGACAGTGCTGTCAGTCGGACTCCCAGTGCGCAGCAGTCTGATCCAATCCAGGTGTGACAGCGCTGTCAGTCGGACTCCCAGTGCGCAGCACTCTGATCCACTCCAGGTGTGACAGCGCTGTCAGTCGGACTCCCAGTGCGCAGCACTCTGATCCACTCCAGGTGTGACAGCGCTGTCAGTCGGACTCCCAGTGCGCAGCAGTCTGATCCATTCCAGGTGTGACAGTGCTGTCAGACTCCCAGTGCACAGAAGTCTGATCCACTCCCTCCAGGTGTGACAGTGCTGTCAGTCGGACTCCCAGTGGGCAGCAGTCTGATCCACTCCAGGTGTGACAGTGCTGTCAGTCGGACTCCCAGTGCGCAGCAGTCTGATCCACTCCAGGTGTGACAGTGCTGTCAGTCGGACTCCCAGTGCGCAGCACTCTGATCCACTCCAGGTGTGACAGTGCTCTCAGACTCCCAGTGCGCAGCAGCCTGATCCACTCCAGGTGTGACAGTGCTGTCAGTCGGACTCCCAGTGCGCAGCAGTCTGATCCACTCCAGGTGTGACAGTGCTGTCAGTCGGACTCCCAGTGCGCAGCAGTCTGATCCACTCCAGGTGTGACAGTGCTGTCAGACTCCCAGTGCGCAGCGGTCTGATCCACTCCCTCCAGGTGTGACAGTGCTGTCAGTCGGACTCCCAGTGCGCAGCAGTCTGATCCACTCCAGGTGTGACAGTGCTGTCAGACTCCCAGTGCGCAGCAGTCTGATCCACTCCCTCCAGGTGTGACAGTGCTGTCAGACTCCCAGTGCGCAGCAGTCTGATCCACTCCAGGTGTGACTTTGCTGTCAGTCGGACTCCCAGTGTGGAGCAGTCTGATCCACTCCAGGTGTGACAGTGCTGTCAGTCGGACTCCCAGTGCGCAGCAGTCTGATCCACTCCAGGTGTGACAGTGCTGTCCGACTCCCAGTGCGCAGCAGTCTGATCCACTCCAGGTGTGACAGTGCTGTCAGAGTCCCAGTGCACAGAAGTGTGATCCACTCCCTTCAGGTGTGACAGTGCTGTCAGTCGGACTCCCAGTGCGCAGCAGTCTGATCCACTCCAGGTGTGACAGTGCTGTCAGTCGGACTCCCAGTGCGCAGCAGTCTGATCCACTCCAGGTGTGACAGTGCTGTCAGTCGGACTCCCAGTGCGCAGCACTCTGATCCACTCCAGGTGTGACAGTGCTGTCAGACTCCCAGTGCGCAGCAGCCTTATCCACTCCAGGTGTGACAGTGCTGTCAGTCGGACTCCCAGTGCGTAGCAGCCTGATCCACTCCAGGTGTGACAGTGCTGTCAGTCGGACTCCCAGTGCGCAGCAGTCTGATCCACTCCAGGTGTGACAGTGCTGTCAGACTCCCAGTGCGCAGCAGTTTGATCCACTCCCTCCAGGTGTGACGGTGCTGTCAGACCCAGTGCGCAGCAGTCTGATTCAATCCAGGTGTGACAGTGCTGGTAGTCGGACTCCCAGTGGGCAGCAGTCTGATCCACTCCAGGTGTGACAGTGCTGTCAGTCGGACTCCCAGTGGGCAGCAGTCTGATCCACTCCAGGTGTGACAGTGCTGGTAGTCGGACTCCCAGTGGGCAGCAGTCTGATCCACTCCAGGTGTGACAGTGCTGTCAGACTCCCAGTGCGCAGCAGTCTGATCCACTCCCTCCAGGTGTGACAGTGCTGTCAGACTCCCAGTGCGCAGCAGTCTGATCCACTCCAGGTGTGACAGTGCTGTCAGTCGGACTCCCAGTGTGCAGCAGTGTGTGTGCGAGAGGGATTGGTATGTGTGCACACTGCGCAGGCTGGTGTATGTGTGTCTCTGCGTTTGCTCTGTAATGCGTGTCCAGATACTGTGGACCTGCCTGTAGTGGGTGTGGACTGTGTGGCATCACCACAGCCTCTGAATCTGAAGATAAGAACACAGCAGGCTTTGTATTTGCAGCACAGATTGAGTTTCATTCCTGAGATCTGCAGATCTGATTACGATGATAGGAGTGCAGGTGTGAGGTTGGAGACGAGTGCTGACTTTCGTATAGGACTGGTTACGTCTGTGGGAATAGAGAGAGGCGCGTGTGACCTGTACCAGGGCTGTGACGCTCATCTGTGGTTTGTTCCAACACAGGTAGTCAAGTAGCCAGATGAGCTGAATTGTTTCTTAAGGGCTTCTACTATTGCATACTCCTTATTCTTCTTAAACGGTGCAGTTACCCGTGTCTTCCCTCCCAGCCTGCTGAGAGAACTATGTAACTGAGCTTGCCTGGAACACTAGCCCTGCGGACCTGAGTCTAACAGCCCTGACCTGTGCGAGTGCTGACCCCTGCTGGACATTTTGAGAACTGAAGCTACACAATTCACAGAGACACTGGCCAAAGCCTGACTCTGCATAGATGAACAGAACCATTTTGCAACTTATCGATACACAGCAGGCTGAAACAGTACCTGTCTGGCTTTAAAGTACTAAGGTTTAGGAAATGGATTTGTCTGGGTCCTTGCTTACCACAGTTTATGCAATATCCACTCTGACCTGTGTGTGTGTCCTGGGCTGGTGTCCTGTCTGACGTATGTGTGTCCGTCCTGGGATGGGCTGGTGTCCAGTCTGTCCTGTGTGTGTCTGTCCTGGGATGGGCTGGTGTCCAATCTGACCTGTGTGTATCTCTCTTTCTCCATAGGGCCTATTCCCTCGTTGACTCCAGCCAGGTCTCCACCTTCCTCATCTCCATCCTCCTCATCGTCTACGGCAGTTTCAGGTGAGGTGCTGTGGAGCTGTTAGACTGTCCCATTCGGGAGGCTCTGAATCTGGGAGTGTCCAGTTTGCGCTGTGCAGTAGCTCTGGCCTGTGAGACCACTGTACTGCCTTGTGTTAGCTCTTTTCTGGACACTCCACTCCCAGGCGCTTTACAGGTAATGGGGATCCCACTACCTCCACCAGTGTGCAGCCCCACCTGGTGGATGACAGCAGCCAGAGTGTGCCAGAACGCTCCCCACACACCAGCTCTCAGGCCAGTTCATGGCAAGAGGCGCGGTGTCTGTTTCCTGCCCATGCCCACTGACCACAGTGTCCGTCTGCAGGTCCCTCAACATGGACTTCGAGAACCAGGACAAGGACAAGGATGGCAACACACCGGCCGCCGGCTCCTTCAACAACAACAACCCCAACAACAGTGAGTCTCCGCGGCACTGGAGCTGTCGCAGTGACGCTGCGCCTGTGCGTCCAGCGCTGTAACTCCGGTCTGTCCCTGTCCGGCAGGTATTCAGACGATCGACTCGACGCAGGCGCTGTTCCTGCCCATCGGGGCGTCCGTCTCCCTGCTTGTCATGTTTTTCTTCTTCGACTCGGTCCAGGTCGTCTTCACCATCTGCACCGCAGGTAAGAATGACTGCCGTGATGCGCTGACTCCCCGGCAAAATCCACCCCTCCCCGTGACGGAGGCGCTGGCCGCCCCCCGTGATCCCAAAGGCCTGTGCTCTTACACCGTGTCTGTCTGTCTGTCTCCGCAGTGCTGGCAACGATCGCCTTCGCCTTCCTGCTGCTGCCGATGTGTCAGTACCTGACCCGGCCCTGCTCCCCGCAGAACAAGTGAGAGCTCTCTCCCCCCCATCTCCTGTCTCTCTCTCTCTCTCTCTCCTGTCTCCAATCATAAAAATATTTACATATAAACATATGGAGCATGACGGGAGATCACACACTGGGTTGCCAGTTCAACTGAGTTCCCTCCTCCCTCTCCCAGTAGGATTGGGACCCGTTGTGATTCTGGCAGGTGTGGGAACCTGGATTAGACCTGGGATTAGATTTCTGAATTTAGGGAAGAATGTTTGTCTAATCCCAGAGTATCTGTCACAGTGCAGTAGGAAGTGCACCTCTGTCTCTATTTCTCCCCGCTGGCAGTGGGAGCACAGCCTGTCCTCTCTGGGCAGCCAGGTCTGCCTGTGTCGCCCAGTTTCTATGGCCATGCTGTGGTCACTGAGCCTGTACTTTGTCAGGGTCTGTTTCTTTTTGCTGTTTCTTATCTTGGTCAAATATTTGGCTAGTGTGTATTGTCTGTTTAGGGTTCTGTAACATTCCAGTTTATGTTGTGTTTGTGTGTGTGTGTCCCAGTGTGTGAGATATTGCCGTTTGATCTGTGCTATGATGTGGTTGAGTCTGAGTTGTGGTGCTCTAGCAGTGCTGTCCTGAGACTGGCTGGTGTCGGCATGGCTTGTGTCAGTGAGCCTGAGGACCAGCTGGCTCAGGGGGCTCTGTTTTGGGCTCAGCTCTTGGCTCAGCAGGGCTTTGTGAACTTGAACTTGAACTTTATTGCCATATATATAACCCTATACATGTACTGGTACAATGGAATTCTTACTTACAGAAAGTCTCTCGACTTGTAAAACAAGTGTAAAAACACAAAGTGCAGACAGTGCATCAAGACAATATACAAACAAACTGTAGACAATGTACAAGTACACATGTAGACAGTTTGAATGTAAACAATATAGATGTGTAAACAATGACTGGAGATGTGCAATAAATAAGAAATCATAATGAGGTAGATGGTGTAGCTGTGGTCCGAGGGGGATGGCTAAATGTGTTCGCCAATCTCACTGCTTGTGGATAATTGCTATTGAAGAATCTGGTGATAAGTGTGCAAATGCTCTTGTATCTCTTGCCTGCTGAGGGCAATGGGGTGAAGAGCTCATGCCTGGGGTGGTGACTGTCCTCTGTGATGGCCAGAATTCTACCACGGCAGCGGTCCTCATAGAGCTGTTTAATCTCATTGAGACCACAGCCGATGATCTTCTGGGCCATATTGACCATTCTCTGCAGTGCCTTTCTCTCTCGAGAAGAGGTGTTGCCGTACCACACGGTGATCCCATTGGTGAGGACTCTCTCGATGGTGCAGTGGTAGAAGTTCACCAACACGGGTACTGGCATCCCCCATCGCTTGAGGCACCTCAGGAAATAAAGGCGCTGCTGAGCCTTCTTCAAGATAATGTCCACGTTCACAGTCCAGGTTAGATCATTAGAAATGTGAATTCCCAAAAACCTAAAACTGGTGACTGTTTCCACTTCCGCTCCATCAATACTGAGTGGGCTGTGAGTGTGTGGCCTGTGTCTCCAAAAGTCCACTATTAGCTCTTTCGTTTTATTTACGTTCAAGTCCAGGTTATTGTTATGACACCACCTAAGCAGCTGTACGACTTCATCCCTGTAAGTGGACTCGTCATCATCGCTGACCAGGCCTATTATAGTGGTGTCATCTGCAAACTTAATGATGCAGTTGTCGCTGTGTCTTGCTGTGCAGTTGTGAGTGAACAGGGAGTACAACCTTGGACTCAGACAGCAGCCTTGTGGGGTTCCAGTGCTCAGGGTGAGTGGTGTTGATGTTTTATTACCTATCCACACCACCTGTGGTCTCTCGATAAGAAAGTCCAGCAGCCAGTTGCAGACAGAGGTGCACAGACCTAATCCCCTGAGCTTTGTCACCAGTTGGCTGGGTATGATGGAATTGAATGCTGAACTGTAGTCCACAAACAGCATTCTGACATACGAGTTCTTAGTGTCCAGGTGTTCCAAGGCTGTATGCAGAGCCAGGGAGACATCACCAATCCACTGATCTGTTGTTCTGTTAGGCGAACTGCAAGGGGCCCAGGGACTCTGTGATGGAGGAGTTGATGTGTGACAACACCAGCTTCTCCAGGCATTTCATCACCACAGATGTTAATGCTACTGGGCGGTAATCGTTCAGGCACGTCACTTTTGCCTTTTTGGGGAGTGGAACAATAGTGTTTTTTTTAAGGCAGATGGGGACCATGGACTGTGACAGGGAGGAGTTAAAGATGTCCGTAAACACTGTGGTCAGCTGGGCTGCACATGTCCTCAGGACGCGCGGTGGTATTCCATCAGGCCCTTCAGCCTTACGGATTTTCACCCTGCTCAGAGTCTTCTGTACATCCTGCTCCGAGAGTTTCAGAACAAACTCACCCTGCACACCTGGGGTCTTCTCAGCAGTGCCCGTGTTCAGAGCATCAAAGCGGGCATAGAAATGGTTCAGCTCGTCAGGCAGGGATGTGTTGTTTCTGTCAATCTCCTGGCTGCAGCCCTTGTAGCCTGTGATTGACTGCAATCCCTGCCACAGCCTCCGGGTGTCAGCGCACTGCGTTTCAAGCCGCACTCTTCCTCTAATGCATACCGTGATTTCCTGTACAGCTCATTGTCCCCCGATTTGAATGCGGTGGATCTATCTTTTATTTTATTGCGAATTTCGTTGTTGAACCACGGTTTCTGATTGGGAAATGACCTAATTTTCTTTTCTGGTACACAAATATCGGTGGAGTATTTAATACAGCTGGTGACCGCATCCGTATACTCATTAAAATCTGTGTCGGGAGCTCTGAATGCGTCCCAGTCTGTACTATCAAAGCAGTCTATTAACCTGCTTTCCGCCTCCTCAGACCAACAACGCACTGACCTGTTCGCAATGGGGGAGGTCTTCAGCTTCTGTTTGTATCCAGGAAGCAACAGGAGAGCGATGTGGTCCGACTTACCGAAACTCGGTTTGGGAAGCGCTTTGTATGCTCCTTGGTGCATGGTGGTGGTAGAAATTTAGGTCACTGTTTTTTAGGTGTAGCCAATACTTTAATACTCTTTTCTGTATGTTTATCAATAGTGGGTACTGGCCTAATTCGGCCCTGCACCTGTTGTTAGGTGTTTTTCTCTGCACACGGAGATCTCCAGATCTCCATGTGCTGAGTTTCTGTGGGGTGTTTGTCCCATTGAGTGTAATCCTGGTCTGTGAGGGGACCCCACACTTCACTGCCGTATAGGGCAATGGGTTGGATTACACTTTCAAATATTTGGAGCCAGATTCTTGTTGGTGGGTTGATGTTGAAGAGCCTCCTTCTTATTGCGTAGAAAGCCCTGAGTGCCTTCTCTCTCAGTGCCTTCACTGCCAGGTCAAAACTCCCAGAAGAGCTGATGGTGAGACCGAGATATGTGTAGCTGGATGTGTGCTCCAATGTGTTGTTGTTCAGTGTGAATTTGTACATGTTTCCCTGAGGTCTGGCTTTCTTCTGGAAAACCATAACTCTGGTCTTGTCCAGATTGACTGTCAGCGCCCAGGACAGTACTGCTCCAGCAGTGCCAGGTTCTGCTGCAGCCCCTGTTCTGTGGGCGACAGCAGGACCAGGTCATCTGCATAGAGCAGGAACTTGATGTCATGTAGTGTGAGACCAGGAGTTACAGACAGTTCCAACATTCCTGCTAATTCATTGATATAGATATTGAACAGTGTTGGGCTCAGGCTGCAGCCCTGGCTCACCCCACGTCCTTGGGTGAAGATGTTTGCTCCTTTTGTTTGTAAAGCAATCTTTCATGCCAAATCGAGTCAAATGCTTTTTTGAAATCGACTAAGCAGGCAAAAATATTTCCTTTGTCTTTTTGGTGGACGTGTTTGTCTATCAGTGTGTGTAGGGTGTAAATGTGATCAGATGTGCGGTGATCTGGTAAGAAGCCAATCTGACTCTTGCTCAGGACATTGTGTTCGGTAAGGAAGGCCAGTATTCGTGTATTCAGGATACTGCAGAATACCTTCCCCAGGTTACTGTTCACACAGATGCCCCGGTAGTTGTTGGGATGGAGTCTGTCTCCACTCTTATAGATGGGCGTGATCAGTCCTTGGTTCCAGGTTTCGGGGAAACATCCTGCTGTCATGATGAGATTGAGGAGTTTGAGCAGGGCTTGTTGCAACTTTGGGCTGCTGTGTCTCAGCATCTCATTGTTGACTCCATCTTGGCCACAGGCTTTGCGTGGTCTGAGGGCCTGGAGTTTGTCCAGTAGCTCCTGCTCAGTGATTGATGATTTTGTAAGGGGTTTTGGTTGTCTTTGATAGCCAATTCCAAAATTTCAAGTTTTTCACAAATGGTGTTTTGGTCTGCTTTGATTTGTATTTGGGAGCTTTTGATAGAGATTTTCAAAGTATGTTTGCCAGATTGTTCCATTTTGGATGGCCAATTCTACTGGTTTTGATTTATTTAAATTGTTCCACTTCTTCCACAAACAGTTCTGATTTAGTGACTCCTCAATTTCTGCAAGTTTGTTTATGTATACGTTTCTTTTCTTTTACAGCGTGTGTTTGTAAAGTTTTACCGTTTCACAGTAACTGAGCCGCAGATCTGTGTTGTGTGGCTTTCTGTGTTTTTCATTTTAGAGTTTTCATAGTGCATTTCTGATGTTTTTGCACTCCATATCAAACCACTTTTCTTTTGCTTTTGTTTTTTTGGTAGTTTTTTGATTTAGTTGTTTTTAGCTTAGATTTTGATTTTGATGTGAAATAGGTGATTTAGTTTTTGTGTGGCCAAGTTTATGCCTAATTTGTTGGTTTGATACGGAGTGTTTAGGAATGTGTCCAACAGTGTCTGAATTTCTTCATCTCCCAGTGCAGTTTGGCATCTGTCTAGGATGTCTCTGTCCCATCTGTACACCTGGTTGAGGTCATACAGCAGGCTGGGCTGTGTCAGTGTATCTCTGTGCTGGTGTGCACTCTTCATGTAGAGTGTGATCTGGCTGTGGTTGGAGAGAGGAGTTTGTGGCCTGACAGTGAAGGCCCTGATACAGGAGGGGTCCAGGTCGGTGATGGCGTAGTCTACCACACTGCTGCCCAGAGCTGAGCTGTAGGTGAACCTGCCTAGAGAGTCCCCTCTAGTCCTGCCGTTGACGATGTACAGGCCCAGCCCTTGACAGAGCTGGAGCAGCTCGCACCCGGTGCTGTTGACCGTGGTGTCATGGCTGCACCTGTGTGAGGTGACCGGTGTGTGGTACAGAGGGGATTGTCCGAATACGTGAGTGTTTCCCTGTGTGCTAGTGAAGTCTGCCAGTGTGCCTGTTTGTGCATTGAGGTCACCACAGAGCAGCACGTTTCCCTGGCCCTGGAAATGACCGATCTCCGTGTGGAGACTGGGGAGAATTCCCTCACAGTCGTAAGGGGATTCTGAGGGTGGGATGTAGACAGCACACAGGAAAACCTCATTTTCTGTACATATGGTATTTTATTTTGATTTTAAGCCAAACTTGTGTCTCTTCTCTCTTTACTAATTGTATGAAGTGACTGAGCTCCGCTCTGTACCACACAATGATCCCCCCAGAGTCTCTGCCCCGAGTGATTTGGGTTTTTTTGACAGAGGGCACCATGATCTCCTTATAGCCCGGGGGACAGTGGGTAGCCAAGTCTCCCCGATACCATGTCTCCTGTAGGATCATGATGTCTGTCTCCTTTACATTCTTGATAAACTCAGGATCAGTGCTCTTCAGCCCAAATGCTGACGAGCCCAGACCCTGAATGTTCCACAAACTTATCGTTAGAGATCTCATTGTTAGCATTTGAATTATCTTTGCAATTTTTTATTGTTATCTGGAACTGTATCAAACTTGTCGGACATTTACATCATCAGCAAAAACAGAGTATTGTGCTGGATTTGTGTCTGTCACTGTGGGTAGTGGTAGTTCAGTTCATAATCCGGGTGCAAATGAGATTCAGGAGCTGCCGGATTTCTCCCACCTCCAAACCGCTCGGGACCGCTGGTCTGGCCAGAGCTGCAGTGTAGCTTTGCAGGAGGGGCTTGGTCCGGCTCCGCTGTTGTGCTGGGTGGAGGGGGTTCATGGTTCTGGTCCGGTTCAGCTGCTGGTCTGGGTCTGGGTCAGGGGTGTGGGGTGGGGCTCTGGTTCTGGTCCCGTTCGGGCGTTGGTCTCGGTTGGAGGGCTGTAGGGTGGTGCTGGTTCTTTGTGGGTTGAGCTGGTCTGGGTTGGGGGTGTGGGTGTTGGGGTGTTCCTCTGGTAGTCCTCCTATTTCTCTCTGGGGTGGTGTTTGGGTGTCTGCCCAGTATGGTGTCTTTCAGGGTTTTAGTGAAGAGTCCGATGGTCTGTTTTTTGAGGTGTTTGAGGTCGTGTACGTGCTGGGGTCCCAGGGTGGGGTGATGGGCCAGGTAGATGTTTGGGAGCAGGGCGGAGCACTGTGAGATCTCAGCATTGAATTTTGGATGGTGTGGTACTGCTCGTCCTGTCTCGGCAGCAGGGTGGAGATGACGATTCGGGCCTGAGGGAACTCCTGTATGGCCCTCTCTGCCTGATGCCCTGATGGACTGGGCCACCTGCTCCCTCTGGGTCCTCAGGTCGCTGGTGCCGGTGTGGATGATGATGTGCTGTGGGGCTCCCAGGACCGACCTGGACAATAGCTTCAGGGCCTTCTCTGTTGTCGGACACCAGAGCTTTCCTGTTTTTAATCCCGGGAAGAAGCTGTTCTCATCGATGTACCTCCCGTTGGAGTCAATGAGAAGGGCTACTTCCGTGCGTCTGCCTCTAGTGTCCAGTCTGCCAGAGGGGCGCTGTGCTGCCGGGCGGGGGGCTGCGTGGGGGGGTGCAGTGTGTGAGGTGGAGGTGTTGGGTGGGGCCGTCTCTGGGGCTGGGTGTGTGTGTGGGTCACCCTGGGTGGATGTGCTTTTGGGCAGTGGTGTTGTGAGGGGATTTGGGGTGCCGGGGGGTACAGTGGGTGTAGTGTTTACTACGGTGGGGGTAGTGGGTAGGTGGGAGTTGGTGGTGGGGGTTGTAGGGGTGTCAGGTTGTGTGGAGGTGGGTGTGTCTTTGCGGGTTGGGGGTGGGTGTTGTGTGTTGTGTGTTCTGGGCCTCAGGGCTGTTCTGTTGCAGTCGGGGCTGCAGTGGGAAGTAGTGAGTTTCCTCAGCTGGTCTTTGAGGGTCTTGCTTGTCCTCTCTGCGAGCTGCAGCTCCTCTCTCAGCTCTGTTACTTCCGACTGCAGCTTACTGTTGTCCTGCAGCAGCTCTTCCATCTGTGCCCTGAGCTGTTTGTTGGAGGTTTTGCATTCGTTCCTGTGTTTGTTAACCTCGTCTCTTAGCTGTTGTGCTGTCTGCCCCTCTGTGAGTCTCCCCAGCATCAGTTCCTTGAACTCAGTGAAGTCCAGCTCCAGAGCAGAGAGTTTCTCTCTCAGGAGGCGCGCTGTGCTGTGTTCGCAGGGGGGTTGGTGTGGGCCGTGTGTGTCTGGGCGGTGTGATTCAGTGTTGCCTGTGGCTACACTCTTGCTGGGCTATTCTGTAGCTGTGGCTGTGTCCGTGGGCTCAGAGTCAGGTGGAGCTGAACTCTCCAGTGCTGTGGGCATCAGGCTACTGGTCTCTCTCCTGTTTCTGGGGGAGGTTTCTCCAGGTTGGCCTGTGTTTTCAGGTCCGTGAACTTTTCCTCTAAAAGCTCCAGAGCGGCCTCACTGCCCTGTATCATCACTGTACCATTGTGGTAAGTGTTGACGGTCAGGACAGTGTCTTGTAACTTGCTGTCGCCCCCTGTAGAGATTTGCCTACCTTTGCTGATGCCCCTTCTGGTGGTATTTGTGCAAGTCTTGCACACAGCTGTGTGCCAGGCATTCGGATGCTCAGTAAAAGCAGGTTGGTTTTAATGTGTTTTTCTCCTGCCTGGCAGTAGTCAGCGATAAGGGTCTCTGGGTTTTCCTTCAGCCACGTGTCTTTGTACCGTTTCCTGGTCTTAACGGTTTTCGCGTCCTCAGGGTACTGGAGTACTATGCTGAGGGCAGGGCTGGCCCAGTGGGGCTGTCTTCTGCTCTGTACTCATCTTGCTTCTTGTAAACACAATGGGCCCAGGTGAGAAGAGCAAACAGATGGCCTGGCTCGGGCGTTTTGAACACAATCAGCCCCCTGTTGCTTGGGAACAGGTTCTTCAACTTTGGCCTTTTGAGTTTAATGGGCCCAAGTGGTATTTTGTTTAGTTTAAACTTTAAGGTAACTTTTTCTAAACACTTTTTATACTTTTATTTAGTAAAGCAGTTCAATTTCAGAGGCCTCTTCAAACAAGGAGAAGAAAGAACAGGGCTTACCAGGTGTTTTTCATGCTGGTTTTTGGCTTCTCTTGATGCTGCTTGTATTTTCCCTTTCCTTCTTGTTTCTTTTGGTGTCCTTTTTATTTCTTTCTTGTCTTCGTATCCTTGTTTTAATTATTCCTTTTTCTGTTTGTTCCTCTTCATTTCTTGAAGATTTTTCTCTTTGCAGTTTTTCCTCAGGTGTAGCTGTCTTATAGTTGGTCTTCAGTTTTTCAGATGTTTGTTTTGTTGATTTTTTTTCAATGACAAATTATTTCTTTACTTCTTTGGTTTTCTTTAGTTTTTGTTAGATGTTGCCTTATTCCTAGACTATTTGTTCAGTTCCAAAAACAATAAAATCTCAAAGAAAATAGGAGCTCATCTTCTGTCTCACTCTCTGTCTCACTCTCTGTCTCACCCCCCCAACTCAATTTCAGTTCAATTCAAGGTGCTTTATTAGCATGACCGATGGGTACAATCAGTGTTGCCAAAGCAAATAAAAATAAAATGAACATGAAACAAAACAAAAAATAAAATAAAATCTACAGACATTTACAACAAAGACATATCATAGAATATTTACATATACTGTAGACAGATGGAGCATTATTGGAAGACAGACTCACTGTTCCTCAGGCTGTGACAGGAGATCACATACTGGGCTGCCAGTTCAACTGAGTTCCCTCCTCCCTCTCCCAGTAGGATTGGGACCCGTTGTGATTCTGGCAGGTGTGGGAACTCTGGGATTAGATTTCTGAATTTAGGGAAGGATGTTTCTCTAATCCCAGAGTATCTGTCACAGTGCAGTAGGAAGTGCACCTCTGTCTCTATTTCTCCCCGCTGGCAGTGGGAGCACAGCCTGTCCTCTCTGGGCAGCCAGGTCTGCCTGTGTCTCCCAGTTTCTATGGCCAGGCTGTGGTCACTGAGCCTGTACTGCGTCAGGGTCTGTTTCTGTAGCATTCCAGTTTATGTTGTGTTTGTGTGTGTGTGTCCCAGTGTGTGAGATATTGCTGTTTGATCTGTGCTGTGATGTGGTTGAGTCTGAGTTGTGATGCTCTAGCAGTGTTGTCCTGATGCTGGTTAGTGTTGGTGTGGCTCAGGTCCGTGAGCCTCAGGACCAGCTGGCTCAGGGGGCTCTGTTTTGGGCTCAGCTCTTGGCTCAGCAGGGCTTTGTGGTGGTAGGAATCTCTCTCGACCCCCTCCCCCCCCCTCCCGTCTCTCCTTGGTCTTAGTCTCGCTCTCCCCTCTGTCCCTGCAGGATCTCGTTCGGCTGCTGTGGACGCTTCACGCTGGCCGAGCTGCTGTCTTTCTCCCTGTCCGTCATGTTGGTGCTGATCTGGGTGCTGACGGGGCACTGGCTGCTGATGGACGGTGAGTGGGGTGAGGGGGGGGTACTGTGGCCACTGGCTGCTGATGGACGGTGAGGGGGGGGGGGTACTGTGGCCACTGGCTGCTGATGGACGGTGAGTGGGGGGGGTACTGTGGCCACTGGCTGCTGATGGACGGTGAGTGGGGGGGGGGTACTGTGGCCACTGGCTGCTGATGGATGGTGAGGGGGGGGGTACTGTGTCCACTGGCTGCTGATGGATAGTGAGTGGGGGGGGGGGGTACTGTGGCCACTGGCTGCTGATGGACGGTGAGTGGGGGGGGGGGGTACTGTGTCCACTGGCTGCTGATGGACGGTGAGTGGGGGGGGTACTGTGGCCACTGGCTGCTGATGGATGGTGAGGGGGGGGGTACTGTGTCCACTGGCTGCTGATGGATAGTGAGTGGGGGGGGGGTACTGTGGCCACTGGCTGCTGATGGACGGTGAGTGGGGGGGGTACTGTGTCTACTGGCTGCTGATGGACGGTGAGTGGGGGGGGGGGGGCTACTGTGTCCAAAACTCTCCAGCTATCTGGGTGGAGTTTGCGCGTTCTCCTGTGTCCGTTGTTTGGGGGTCGTGGTTCCTGGGGGCTGGAGTATGGGGGCAGGAGCTGTGCTGTCTGTGGGACTGTGAAGGGTGATGGAGGAGCCTGTGGGGGCTGGGCCTGGTGTCTGACCTGTGTGTGCCTGTCTGCAGCTCTGGCCATGGGGCTGTGTGTGGCCATGATCGCCTTTGTGCGGCTGCCCAGCCTGAAGGTGTCCTGCCTGCTGCTGTCCGGCCTGCTCATCTATGATGTCTTCTGGGTAAGAACCTCTGACAGAGCTGAACTCTACACACTGGGACCCTGGATGTGTGTCTGAGGGGGTCTCTGTCTCTGCCTGACTGGTCTCTCTGTCACAATTCAATTCAAGATGCCTTATTGGCATGACCAATTAATAAATCAGTGTTGCCAAAATACAATTAACATAAAATCTACTGACATTTACGATACCAACACATCATAATGCATTTACTTACAAACATATGGAGCATTATTGGGAGACAGGCTCACTGTATATCAGGCTGTGACAGGAGATCACATACTGGGCTGCCAGTTCAGCTGAATTCCCTCCTCCCTCTCCCAGTAGGATTGGGACCCGTTGTGATTCTGGCAGGTGTGGGAACTCTGGGATTAGATTTCTGAATTTCGGGAAGAATGTTTCTCTAATCCCAGAGTATCTGTCACAGTGCAGTAGGAAGTGCACCTCTGTCTCTTTCTCCCCGCTGGCAGTGGGAGCACAGCCTGTCCTCTCTGGGCAGCCAGGTCTGCCTGTGTCGCCCAGTTTCTATGGCCAGGCTGTGGTCACTGAGCCTGTACTTGTCAGGATCTGTTTCTTTTTGCTGTTTCTTATCTTGGTCAAATATTCAGCTAGTGTGTATTGGTTGTTTAGGGTTCTGTAGCATTCCAGTTTATGTTGAGTTTGTGTGTGTGTGTCCAAGTGTGTGAGATATTGTTGTTTGATCTGTGCTGTGATGTGGTTGAGTCTGAGTTGTGGTGCTCTAGCAGTGCTGTCCTGATGCTGGTTAGCGTCGGTGTGGCTCAGGTCAGTGAGCCTCAGGACCAGCTGGCTCAGGGGACTCTGTTTTGGGCTCAGCTCTTGGCTCAGCGGGGCTTTGTGGTGGTAGGAATGTTGGTTGCTGTTTTTTAGGTGTAGCCAATACTTCAGTACTCTTTTCTGTATGTTTATCAATAGTGGGTACTGGCCTAATCCTGCCCTGCACCCGTTGTTAGGTGTTTTTCTCTGCACATGGAGGATGTTTCTACAGATCTCCATGTGCAGAGTTTCTGTGGGGTGTTTGTCCCATTGAATGTAATCCTGGTCTGTGAGGGGACCCCACACTTCACTGCCGTATAGGGCAATGGGTTGGATTACACTTTCAAATATTTGGAGCCAGATTCTTGTTGGTGGGTTGATGTTGAAGAGCCTCCTTCTTACTGCGTAGAAAGCCCTGAGTGCCTTCTCTCTCAGTGCCTCTGAGGTCTCTTTGTCCTCTGGGTCACCGGCCTGTCTGTCTCCGCTCTGATTGTGTTTTCTCTCTCTCTGCTGCTCCAGGTGTTTTTCTCAGCCTACATCTTCAACAGTAATGTGATGGTGAAGGTGGCCACTCAGCCTGCAGACAACCCCCTGGACGTCCTGTCCCGCAAGCTGCACCTGGGCCCCAGCATGGGGCGTGACGTGCCCCGCCTGTCGCTGCCAGGGAAACTCGTCTTCCCCAGGTGGGCTGGGGTGCTCAGGGGTCGCCCGGCCTGTGCCAGGGAGAGGCTGGGTGCTCGGACTCACGTCTCCTGTCCTCCTCTCTCAGCTCGACTGGGAGCCACTTCTCCATGCTGGGCATCGGCGACATCGTGATGCCCGGCCTGCTGCTGTGCTTCGTGCTGCGGTATGACAACTACAAGAAGCAGGCCAGCGGAGAGGCGCCTGGCCCCGCCAACATGTCCGGGCGCATGCAGAGGGTCTCCTACTTCCACTGCACCCTTATTGGCTACTTCGTGGGTGAGAGGGGGGTGTGGGTAGAGAGTGGGGGCGAGGGAGACTCCCTAAGGGGGTATCTGTGTCTCTGGTGTGGGTGTGTGACTGTGTTGTGGATGGGTGTGGGTCGTCTGTGGGAGTGTGACCGTGTTGTGGGTGGGTGGATGGGTATGGGTCGTCTGTGGGAGTGTGACCGTGTTGTGGGTGGGTGTGGGTCATCTGTGGGAGTGTGACCGTGGTGTGGGTCGTCTGTGGGTGTGTGACCGTGTTGTGGGTGGGTGTGGGTCATCTGTGGGAGTGTGACCGTGGTGTGGGTCGTCTGTGGGTGTGTGACCGTGTTGTGGGTGGGTGTGGGTTGTCTGTGGGAGTGTGACCGTGCCGTAGGTGAGTGGGTGTGGGTTGTCTGTGGGAGTGTGACCGTGCCGTAGGTGAGTGGGTGTGGGTTGTCTGTGGGTGTGTGACCGTGCCGTGGGTGGGTGTGGGTCGTCTGTGGGAGTGTGACCGTGCCGTAGGTGAGTGGGTGTGGGTTGTCTGTGGGAGTGTGACCGTGCCGTAGGTGAGTGGGTGTGGGTTGTCTGTGGGTGTGTGACCGTGCCGTGGGAGGGTGTGGGTCGTCTGTGGGGCTCCTCTCCTGTGCTCAGTGTGCTGTCTCCTGGCCCAGGGCTCCTGACGGCGACAGTGGCGTCCCGTATCCACCGCGCGGCCCAGCCTGCCCTGCTGTACCTCGTCCCCTTCACCCTCCTGCCCCTGCTCACCATGGCCTACCTGAAGGTGAGACACTGCTGTGGGGGGTCAGGCACCGCTCAGGGGGGAAGGGGTGTGGGGGGTCAGACGCCGGCGGGGGTCTGTGTGAAATGTGCTCCAGCTAAGCGTCGCTCTGCCCACAGGGAGACCTGCGGCGCATGTGGTCCGAGCCCTTCCACTCCAAGGCCAGCAGCTCGCGCTTCCTGGAGGTATGATCCCCGCGGCCACGGGGGCGCCAGGCTCCTCTCCGGTCTCGGCGGGGCGCGAGCAAGGGAACGAGGAAAGGAAGAGGCGGCAGGCAAATCCTTCTCTCCTTCTCGCTCGCTCTCTCGCTCTCTGTACGATTCCATTCCTTTGCGTTTTGTTTTACGTTTCGGAGCATTTCAGACTCAAGCCCAGCACCCCGCGCCCCTCTGTCCGTGTCTCCGGCCCCTTTCACTTCCACGCAAACCGGCTAGATCAACGGGACAACATGGCAGCGCACAGGACTGCGGCTGAGGAGGCTGGAGAGACTGGAGACCTGCGGCACCGCAGAGACACAGAGCAACAGTGCGGCACCGCAGAGACAACAGCAACATTACAGCACAGACACAGAATGGGACCAGCACACCCCTGTGGCCACAGTGCACTGCAGACTTTTACTTCTGAACATCGGCTTTCTCCCACTGTCGGTGCGACTCCGCTCCCTCCTGCAGGTGTGCTCGTCATCATCACAGCGGGCGAGACGTTGCTCTTGGCGGTGGTGTGGCCTGCGACGACTCTACAGGGCTGTGGGAGCAGTGACTACTGTCTGCAGTCAGTCAGAGCTGCAGTTCTGTTTTTAGGGTGCTGGGTTTCTTTTACTCTTGAAACTGTGGAGCAAATTGAATGTGTTGCAAAGCAAACTGGACAGATTGTGGACCAGACCATGCAAAGTAGTGGGCGTGTGTGCTTGCTGCGGGAGTGTCTGAGCGCGTGTGCATGTGTGTGCGTGCTGGGGGGTGTAGACAGGCCATGGAGGGGGTTGGGTAAGAGTGCTTGGCCAGTGCTGGTTTTACTGTAGTTTCTGCGGCCCGTTGTTCAGTTTTTCAGACTGCGTCTTGGCAGCTGCTGTGTGTTTGTTCTGCGGGGTCCCACCGCAACGCCCCCTCACCCCAAAATCCAAGGTCCCAGGACTGGCTGAGCAGCAGGATGAGTGGAGGGGAGGGTGTGGATAGAGGAGTCGGGTGGACACATTTCGGACTCTTACCCGTTTCTCCCAGTGATTTCCGGAGGTCGGCTGAGCGGACTGCAGTTTTGCACCAGTGACCTCTGACCCCTGCAGCCACTGGCGCCCTGACGCATCAGAGACTTGAGCAGCAGCCCCCCCCCCTCCCCATCGCCTCTGGTATCATTCTGGACTATAATTATGACAATAATAACGATTTAAAAATGTGGATTTTCCTTATTTTTATGGAAGAGTGCTTTCTTTTTATCCCATTAATTGTATGGTTTCTTTTTTGTGTGGTAGAGTAGTTTCCATTTTATACTTCTCTGTTCTTCGCTCCTCTCTGCTTGCTCTTGCGGAGGGGAACCGTGCTGTGCACACGGTGCCGGCCAGATCAACACGTTCTGTATTAAATAAACCATTGTGTAGTGATAAGAGGGTCCTGACAACTGAACTTAAAAAGAAATGTTTCATCTCCTTAACCTCCTGGAGTCGGGACTCCTTTGTAAATAAAAGTGAACTCTAACTGTACTAGTGTTGCCTCTGACGTTTCTCTGTCGCTTCTCCTCAAGGGGTTCCCTGAGGGTCAGAGGTCATGGTAGACCCATGGTAGTTCCTTCACTGGAATTCAGTGCTAACTGAATTAGAAATGTAAGCATTTAAAGTCTTTGTGTCTTAATTTTCAAAGTCCAATTAGCAAAAAGCACAGTGATAAAGCTGAAAAAATACAAATCTTTTAATGATTTCATATCTCTTTTATAAGGTACAAACCCTTAAACACACTGCCAGTGTAACACTATGGCCAGGGAGTGGGGCTATGGGCCCATTTAACCCAGAGACCAGTCCTGCTGGGCACTGGCGCACTGGGTAGCCTCAGAAATCATGGAGCTGGACCAACAGCTTGACTAGTGTGCGGCCCGTGTGTGTGGTTCTGGACAGAGGCCCAGCCCAGTTTCCAGCTGTCGCGTGAGCCCCTCAGAAGGAGCTCACAGCTGAACAGACTGTTGTGTTCCTGCCAGAGTGGCAGCTGAGCTGTTTCCACACTGCTCACTCACTTGAGCTCCTCCATTACTACATCTTGATTTTTGAATTAGTTTCTCCTGTATGCTCCTGTATACCTCCCCCTGTTCTCTCCTCGCTGCGCCTCCTGTTGAAATGATGGTGTTTCTCTTCTACAAACTGTGTCCAGATCCTGCAAGACAGTCTGTCACCTCAGGGAGCCCCACACATCCTCCCCCTACAGCCCTTTAATCACCAGAGCGGGCAGGTAAGCAGGGGATGCTGGAACAGTCCAGGAGCCTGTGAAAGCCTTAATCACCACCTGGTGGCAGCAGCTGGGAAGTACAGCCAGTAGCCAATTGTAAAAACCACTAATGTATTAAATGTAAAATCTCAGTGGCACTTTGTGTTTGAATCTTACAGAAATTACGTCATTTTTTACGATCGTATTTTAGTGTATATTGGCTTAATTGACCAAAAATAATCGTGCTGGCACGGTGCAGTGGCGTTAAGCTGAGGCACTTGAACTCGATCCGCCTGTGCCTTCTCCCTCCCCGGCTGCTCTGTTCAGCCCTGGTACTCCTTGAGCACTTGGTTTGCAATGACGAGCCTCTGGATCTCACTGGTTCCCTCATAGATCTCCGTGATCCGGGCGTCCCGGTAGTGTCTCTCCGCGGGCATGTCTGTTACGTATCCCATCCCGCCTAAAACCTGGATCGCCTGCATGATGGGGAACCAAGGAAAACATCACGGGATGGGTCAGGCAGGGGACTGTAAAGACAAACGGAGGCACAGATACAGTAGGACTGGCAGCAAGGCCGACTAGCATGACTCTCCTGTGCGCTACGAAATACAACTGACAACCACAGCTGAGGTGAGGAGAAAGCAAAGCAGGCGGTTTGTTCTCCAAAGAGTCAGTTTGACTTTGTTCTGCTGTTTGTTCACACCTGAACTGTCACTACTGCTGCTGCTGATCATGACCATGAACAGACTGAGCTTTGCCTCACCCAGACTGAAGGACAGAGCCGGGAAAAATGAAACTGCAGGATGCAGTGAAAACATCCTAAATAAGATGGAGAGAAAGAAGAGAGAGAAAGTGAGAAGACGCGTCTCCCTCACCTGGTGCGAGATGAAGGTCGCAGCCTCGGATGCAGCCAGCTTTGCCATCGCTGCTTCCTGCAAGAAACAGGAGACGCACTGCAGAAGTGTGTATTGATGTTGCTGGTGTTAGTGTACCCTTAGGCTTGCAGTGCTTTGTAGAAGTGTTAACTGGGATGGCATTGTGCAGTATGTCAGTGGCATGGCCAGTGTTCATGGCAGTAAGAGAGGGCCAGTATCTGTATTGGTGGCAGCAGTGGGATTACCTTAGTGAATGGCTTCCCTGAGTCTCTCAGCATAGCGGCTCTCCAGGTCAGCAAGCGAGCACTCTCCAAAGCTACAGCCATGTCTGCCAGCTTGAACTAAAAGAGGAGGAGGGGGAAAAAGATGAAAAGGAGCTCACGACACCACAGTTCCTCTGCGAGTCGATCCCGTGGCTCTTGGTACCTGTATGGCCTGCAGTTTCGCGATGGGTGCCCCGAACGCTGTTCTCTTGTGGGCATAGTCTACAGCGCAGTCCAGAGCGGCCTGGCCAATGCCCAGAGCCTGGGCCGCGATGCCAATGCGGCCGCTGTCCAGAGTTTGCTGGGAGAGATGGGAGGGATTAAGATGAACATTTCTAACATGGCTTTGTGTCACGTGTGGCACTGCGCCTCCCTAACCTGGACCCAAACCCCACTTACAGCGCTGACCTCGCACACTACAGCCAGCCCTCACACCCAGCAGTTACCATGGCGATTTTGAAGCCCATGCCCGGCTGTCCCAGCAGGTTCTCCAACGGCAGGCGGCACTCCTCCAGGATGAGGTTGGCTGTGGAAGAGGCTCGGATTCCCAGCTTGTCCTCTTTCTTCCCCAGGGACACACCAGGATGGGGCATCGGCACAAGGAATGCACTAATACCCTGAGGGAGACAGAGATGAGGAGCAGGGGAGGCGTTTTCAAGGGGAGCTGCAGTCCTAGCTTCTCTGACCGGTTATTAAATCTGGGTAAAAAATACATTCACTCAAGTTTTACAAATTTCAAATTGAGCACGAAATTGTGAACTTTGTGAAAGTACTTTAAGTCGCCATGTTGTCACAAACCGCTGCTCTTGTCACGGGCGAGAATTGTGACGTGATATGGCCCTTCCTGCTCACTAGTCAACGTGATGTAATGCGATTTAGGGCGAATAAGTACAGGTTGAAAGCAGACATTTCATCTCAGAAATCTTCCAACTGCAGGCAGAGTTAAGTAATATTTGTCTGCAAAACCATCTCAAAATCAAGAGCAGTATTTCTATTGGATTAAAAGAGATGTGTTCACAAGCCTGCTTGTTTACAGTGTTGCCTGAAGTTCTGTTGCCTCGTTCTGAATCGCAGAATTTGGACCTGAGCTTACCTGGAAATCCCGTCAATTTTGTGATCTAAACTGGAGGTTTTAAAAATGAGTACGTTTTACTTTTACTGTGGTTTGAAATGCAATTGTTGAAATTGATTCTTTCAACCCTGAACTATATGAAGAGCGCTGCAGTTCCCCTTTAACAGTGAGTGAGTAGTTCCTAAAGGACTAGGCAGGACACCTTGTGTTTGAGGCTCTTGTCTGTCGTGGCAAACACCACAGCAGCCGAAGCATCCCAGCAGTTCGTGATCCAGGCCTTGGTGCCACTCAGCACCCACTGACCCCCCTCCTTCCTGGCCACCGTTGTCGCGGCACCTGCATCACTACCGTTACCTAGGAAACAGGACAAGATGAAGAACGAAAGCACGTTCCTATTAGAATACTGACAGCACCCCCTAGTGTTGCACTTCACCGTGCAGTGCTGTGCCGCTCACTGTGGACTGGGCGGTGTGCTCGGCACCCCAGCCTGTTTCCCTGCTGTACCTGGCTCACTCAGAGCAAAGCAGCCCACTTGCTCCCCACTGGTGAAGGGAGTGACCCACTGCTGCTTCTGCTCTTCCAAGCCGAACTTCAGAATCGGACCCAGGTACAGCGACTGAGAGTGCAAGAGAAAAGGAGAGAGGGGTACCTTTCAGATGCGGGGTGCTTCACACGCACTGTGATCTTTAACAGTTTCACAATTTAAAAGTTACAAGAGATAACAGAGGCAGGTGGAGGGACGATCAGACAGAAGAAAAAAAGACTGATTCCCAAGACGGAGGGAGGGACAGAGGCAGACTGACATTGTTGACGCTGACGATGACCCCCGTGGACGCGCAGCCCCGGCTGATCTCCTCCACCGCGAGGGCGTAGGCCAGGTAATCCAGCCCTGCACCTCCTAGGTGTTCGGGGGCCTCCACTGCCATGAGCCCCAGAGCCCCCAGCTTCTTCACCTGGGAGAGGGCAGGAGCAGGTTAGCAGAGTCTCCCTCAGCCAGCAGATGCTCGGGACGCGGACGCACGGGTACCTGCTCGGCCGGGAAGCGGTGCTCGCGGTCCAGCTGGGCGGCCAGGGGTGCCAGCTCGCGATCAGCGAAGTCCCGGCACGTCTGACGCAACATGGCATGAGTCTCCGGCAGCTCGGCCAGCTGTGACAACAGCCGAACACCCCCCCTCCGGCAGGACAGGACAGCTGAGGGAGAGAGGGATGGAGGAGTGAGAGATGAGAGGCCACTGCTGTCAGACCTGGGCACTGGCAGCTCATCTGGACCCAGAACAGGGGCACAGCATAACCTGGCACTGCTGGAGCAGTACTGTCAGACCTGGGCACTGCCAGCCCATCTGGACCCAGAACAGGGGCACAGCAGAACCTGGCACTGCTAGAACAGTACTGTCAGACCTGGGCACTGCCAGCCCATCTGGACAAGACGTTTTCCAGAAGAAAGACAGATCTCAGGGAAACAGGTACAAATTCACACTCAACAACAACACACTGGAGCACACATCCAGCTACACATATCTCGGTCTCACCATCAGCTCATCTGGGAGTTTTGACTTGGCAGTGAAGGCACTGAGAGAGAAGGCACTCAGGGCTTTCTACGCAATAAGAAGGAGGCTCTTCAACATCAACCCACCAACAAGAATCTTTTGAAAGTGTAATCCAACCCATTGCCCTATATGTCAGTGAAGTGTGGGGTCCCCTCGCAGACCAGGATTACACTCAATGGGACAAACACCCCACAGAAACTCTGCACATGGAGATCTGTAGAAACATCCTCCGTGTGCAGAGAAAAACACCTAACAACGGGTGCAGGGCCGAATTAGGCCAGTACCCACTATTGATAAACATATAGAAAAGAGTATTTAAGTATTGGCTACACCTAAAAAACAGCAACCAACATTCCTACCACCACAAAGCCCCGCTGAGCCAAGAGCTGAGCCCAAAACAGAGTCCCCTGAGCCAGCTGGTCCTGAGGCTCACTGACCTGAGCCACACCGACACCAGCCAGCATCAGGACAGCACTGCTAGAGCACCACAACTCAGACCCAACCACATCACAGCACAGATCAAACAACAATATCTGGAATGCTACAGAACCCTAAACAGACAATACACACTAGCCAAATATTTGATCAAGATAAGAAACCAAAAAGAACCAGACCCTGATGAAGTACAGACTCAGTGACGACAGCCTGGCCATAGAAACCGGGAGACACAGGCAGACCTGGCTGCCCAGAGAGGACAGGCTGTGCTCCCACTGCCAGCAGGGAGAAATAGAGACAGAGGTGCACTTCCTATTGCACTGTGACAGATACTCTGGAATTAGACAAAAATGATCCCCTAAAATAACAAATATAATCCCAGAATTTCCACACCTGCCAGAATTGGAACAGCTCCCAATCCTACTGGGAGAGGGAGGAGGGAATTCAGCTGAACTGGCAGCCCAGTATGTGATCTCCTGTCCCAGCCTGAGGAACAGTGAGTCTGTCTCTCAATGATAATAATACAGTGTGTGATCTCCTGTCACAGCCTGAGGAACAGTGAGCCTGTCTCTCAATAATAATACAGTGTGTGATCTCCTGTCACAGCCTGAGGAACAGTGAGCCTGTCTCTCAATAATAATACAGTGTGTGATCTCCTGTCCCAGCCTGAGGAACAGTGAGTCTGTCTCTCAATGATAATAATACAGTGTGTGATCTCCTGTCACAGCCTGAGGAACAGTGAGCCTGTCTCTCAATAATAATACAGTGTGTGATCTCCTGCCCCAGTCTGAGGAACAGTGACTATCCCATTCAAACAATGGTCTACCTCATATGGTGTCTGCAAATGTTTAATTATATCTTTGTACTATAAATGTCTATAAACATTTGGTTAATTGTAAACACTTTGGCAAAACTGTAATTCATCAGTCATGCCAGTAAAGATATTTGATTTTGACTGAACTGGACTGAAGCGAGTGACAAAGGAGAGGAGAGAATGACAAAGACAAATAAATGCTACATACAGTACTTGTTCAATTTTAGGGTAAAATGTAATATGTGGGGGGCTGCTCATTGCAAGGCCTATAATTTTCTTTCCTGTTTTTATGTTCGTGACGCGAGAGAAGTGATAAATAAGGGATTTCGTGTCGCGCAGTGAAACGATGCTCTAAGAGCCCCCGTGCTCTTCGTCAATAACAGTCCGGATCAGCTCCAGTCAAACTGCGAAATAAAGTGAAGCATTTCTGCACTAAACCATGGTGTTTTTAACTGGTGTGGTGTGTGTGCAGGACGCAGGTGACCTTTGGCACAGTGACCTCGGCTGCCCCTGTCAGGCGCTGTGCTGGGTTGCCTGCCCCGTCTCCTGCAGGACACGCACCTGCAGCGAGGCTCCTCCTGCGCTGCCGTGAAACCGTACCCCCCTTGTCAGGACTTCAGGTCTCCTCCTGCTGTAACCCTCGGTAGCACTGTTCTTCGCTAACAATATCGGTGACCTAACTGGGCTCCTGCACTTGTAAAGAAACATTTCGGCTCCGCGGGTCCCGCGGGCGAGCAGCCCAGAGCTGTGCCCGGTACCGCTGCTGGCTACCGCAGCGTCAAGACAGCTACTTATAACCCGGCGTCTAACACGAGCTCGGCTTGTAATGACTGAAGCGTCACGGGAAACAGTTCAGCTGCAGACGGAGGTTATGTCTGACCTTTCCGAGCGCACAGCAAAGCCGCCATCTTCACCCAAGACCCCAGCGTTAACACAGCGCGGCGCACCTGAAAATAAGTCCGACCTGCATCGGGCATTCGGAGGGCTGAGTTCCGTGTGGGACGGGATAGGGTGTTGCACCTAAATGTGGGCCGGTGAAATCGGACATCCTGAGCCCTAGGCTTGAGCGCGCAAGCGTGCATGCTGGCCAGCCAGCCGTGTCCCAGTGCGCACACCAGCAGTCCTGCTCAAGTCTGCAAGGGCTCGGGGGACCCCGTTTCTAAATCTGTCACAAGGGTGCTCACCGGCGCCCCCAATGAGCCCTTCTCTGTCAGCATCGGAGTGGACAAAGTGCGGAGAAGTTGCCATGGAGAATACAATATTCAAGCATTAGTAAAATAGAACTTTTTACAGTTTTAAAACTCATAAAGTTTTAAAGTTACATATATTTTATGTATAAACAAAATTTAATTAGGCTTCTTTAGATTAGTACTGTATGTGTTCTTATGTACGAAGTTATGAACGCGTTATGTTCCTCATACTGTCATGTTTGTACTTGGACAGGCGATGCGAAATGTATTGTAACGCTTACGGCCGTCAGGTACTGTGTAAGAGCCGGCGTACCAGAGCAGGTGACGTCACCGCCCTTCCCTATGATAGCAGGACTACAGCTACTGGGCTGGAGAGAGATCTCTCTTTAGCTCACGGGGCTGGGTCGCTGCAGAGAGACGCGGAAGTCCCGGGTTCGAGCCACCTATACTTTGGGCCGACCTGATGCGGCAAGGGCGCCCGCCTGAGCCCCCGTTGCGTTACAGTATTTAATAACACAAAGCTTCGATATGGCCAAGTTTTCCTTACTTCTCCCGGTTTGAGTCGAGCAGCTCAACATCACAGCTGAACACGGTGTCACTACTTTTGTGCAGGGACAGACGAGTGACATTCGATTCATCAAACAGCGAGCGGAGAATGAAAAATTCTTCTAAATTTGCCAACAAAAGTGCCAACATGCACTTAGCCACTGGAAAAGAAACATCAATAACAGGAATATCGAATATTGACCCTGAGGTGACACAACTGTTTATAACGCTGCCCCTCAAATCCCCAGAGGAGTGGACTTGGAGGAAGGGCTCAGGCCTTGGGTTCATTTGAGCCACAGGATGAAACAGAATCATTTGAACTGTATTAACAACATCACTTTATTAACCCTTTACAATTTCTTGCATTAGGAATTATCTTTTCGCAGACCCCAGCTTGCTCTCCATGAGACACACAGAGAGTGAAGCTTGGGGTCAGAGCACAGGGAGCAGCTGGGGTCTCTCTCAGGGGCCCAAAGGAGTAGGATTCCTCTGCCGGCTGTGGGATTTGTACCAGCCACCTTCCAGCCACAGGCACAGATCCTGAGCCACAGAGCCACCGCTCCACCCCGTCTCAGCATATTCCCAGCCTGCTGCCGAGAAGGTCATGGTCTCGCCCTCTCTGGTGCTCAGCCCTCCCCTTGATTCACGCTTTTCCTTATAGCAACGTTAGTTTCATACGGAAAACCAGGCTACAGTGTTTCCGAGTGCAGTCTGTGTCTGTGGCGCTCCGCAGGGTGCCATCAGTGTGGGGTTCAGGGTTCACGGTCTCTTCTCCAGAGGGCCCAGTTTGAATTAAGTATTACAACCATTTGGTTTAAAATTGTTCAATTAAACTGAATCGACCTACTGCACATTGTGTGCAGCTGTCATCCTCAAGGTTAAATTATTTTTGGCTTTATTGTGGAGTATTACTCCTCCCCAAGGTGAATAAATGTGGTTTTGTGCAGTCTGAGCAACAGCCCAATGTCACGAGCAGAAATCAGACCAGGCCACTCTGTGGAAGGATATGGATAGTTTATTAGCTGGGCTCTGTGTCAGGGAGGTACAGTGTTTCTGGGAGTTTCCCACAAAAACTGGGAGCTTCTTCCAACATTAATAAAGCCAACATTTTTTGTCAGGGAGCCTCGCTGTTTCTCCCTGTCCGTTTGGAGAAACAGGCTGAAGCGGGAGAAGCTGGAGGAGGAGTGCTTGAGCTCTCAGCCCTCAGAACACCTACTTGTGTTTTTGTTACGTCCATCAAAACCTGGAATTCTACAAAAAATAAAAGCAAAATAAATGTTACACAGCTCTGCCCTAATACAAGAGTCACACCCGAGAAAAAATCTGAGCCGTCTAGTTTCCCCAAACACCTTGCGTGTCTGTGAGGCCTTTCCTTCTGCCTCCTCCTTTCTGTGCCTGGTGTTGTATCCTAGTTCGATCCTCTGTGGCAGCAGCAGCAGTGACCCTCTGTCCAGGGAGGGGAAAGCAGGTCAACACGTGTGAACACCTCATCACTCTCATTCGGGGAAACTGCCCAAGCCCGCACTCCATTACCCTGCTAATGGGGTCACTGTCGCCGCAGCCTGCAGGCCCGTCCACAAACCCGCACTGCGGCAAGACCAGCAGGACCCTGGGAGACAGCTGTGCCGGGGGGCAGGCACGCTCCAGAGACCTTCAGAGCTTTACTACGAGCCGGGCAGGCAGCTAACTGACACCTGCTGTAGAGCGAGTACTGGAAACACATCCAGCTGGGTCTACTGGGTCTGCTGGGTCTGCTAAACCTGTTGGGCCTGCTGGGTTTGATGGGACTGTTGGGTCTGCTGAACCTGTTGGGTCTGCTGGGACTGCAGGACTGCTGGGTCTGCTGAACCTGTTAGGTCTGCTGGGACTGCTGAGACTGCTGGGTCTGTTGGGTCTGTTGGGTCTGTTGGGTCTGAAACCTGTTTGGACTGCTGGACCTGTTTAGACTGCTGGGCCTGCTGGGCTGGTGGCCCACAGCCAGTTCAGGGAACAGAAACTGCAGCCGTGTTTGTGTGGTCATCAGTTTGTCTGGAACTGATGCCCACTTGTAGCTGCGGAGCTCCATATACCAGCCAAGCAGCTGCTGGATATTTCACTCGTCCTGCCTTGCGCTGAGTTGGCTAACCCCTGGAGTGGCTCCCCTGCCCTGTAGGGGGACTGCAGCCAGGCCCTGTGTACTGGTGTCAGTACATGCTGAGAGTGCTGAGGAAGAGAGGACTGTTTGCAGGGAGCAGCACAACTCACAGGGGTCACCCTAACCCACTCTCTGCCCAGTGTGTGATCTCAGAGATACTGCAATTACTGATTCATCATGATCAAGCTTTCAGATACTCATCACCAAGTCTCGATATTCAGAAGTTTGAGTCCCGAGGGACAGAAGCACACACAGAGCTGAGCTTCTGGAGATGACAAAGCCGGAGCAACTGTGCAAAATCCAGTGCTGAGCTCTCAGGGCCCAGGGTCCAGTCCGATGCGCTGCTGGTGACTGAGAAGAGGTGGCAGGATTAGAGAAGACCAGCTACCCCTGAATCTGCATTAACAGTTTTCCAGTGGTGTCCGCCCAGTCTTCACCTCCGCTCCAGGACAGGAAGGGACGAGGGTGCTGTCCACGTATCGGGGTCCTGCAGGACTGCTGAACCTGTTGGGTCTGCTGGGACTGCTGAACCTGTTGGGTCTGCTGGGACTGTTGGGACTGTTGGGTCTGCTGGGACTGCTGAACCTGTTGGGTCTGCTGGGACTGTTGGGACTGTTGAGTCTGCTGGGACTGCTGGGACTGCTGAACCTGTTGGGTCTGCTGGGACTGTTGGGACTGTTGGGTCTGCTGGGACTGCTGAACCTGTTGGGTCTGCTGGGACTGTTGGGACTGTTGAGTCTGCTGGGACTGCTGGGACTGCTGAACCTGTTGGGTCTGCTGGGACTGTTGGGTCTGCTGGGACTGCTGGGTCTGCTGAACCTGTTGGGTCTGCTGGATCTGTTGGGCCTGCTGGGTCTGCTGAACCTGTTTGGTCTGCTGGGTCTGCTGGGTCTGCTGGGTCTGTTGGGTCTGTTGGGTCTGTTGGGTCATTTGGGACTGTTGGGTCTGCTGAACCTGCTGGGTCTGCTGGAACTGCTGGGACTGCTGGGTCAGTTGGGTCTGCTGAACCTGTTGGGACTGCTGGGACTGATGGGTCTGCTGGGTCTGCTGAACCTGTTGGGTCTGCTGGGTCTGCTGGGTCTGCTGGGTCTGCTAAGACTGCTGGGACCGCTGGGACCGCTGGGTCTGCTGAACTTGTTGGGTCTGCTGGGACTGTTGGGTCTGCTGAACCTGTTGGGTCTGCTGGGACTGCTGGGACTGCTGGGACTGCTGGGACTGTTGAATCTGCTGAACCTGTTGGGTCTGCTGGGACTGTTGGGACTGATGGGTCTGCTGGGTCTGCTGGACCTGCTGGACCTGCTGGGTGTGCTGGGCTGGTGGCCCACAGCCGGTTCAGGGAACAGAAACTGCAGCCGTGTTTGTGTGGTCATCAGTTTGTCTGGAACTGATGCCCACTTGTAGCTGCGGAGCTCCATATACCAGCCAAGCAGCTGCTGGATATTTCACTCGTCCTGCCTTGCGCTGAGTTGGCTAACCCCTGGAGTGGCTCCCCTGCCCTGTAGGGGGACTGCAGCCAGGCCCTGTGTACTGGTGTCAGTACATGCTGAGAGTGCTGAGGAAGAGAGGACTGTTTGCAGGGAGCAGCACAACTCACAGGGGTCACCCTAACCCACTCTCTGCCCAGTGTGTGATCTCAGAGATACTGCAATTACTGATTCATCATGATCAAGCTTTCAGATACTCATCACCAAGTCTCGATATTCAGAAATTTGAGTCCCGAGGGACAGAAGCACACACAGAGCTGAGCTTCTGGAGATGACAAAGCCGGAGCAACTGTGCAGAATCCAGTGCTGAGCTCTCAGGGCCCAGGGTCCAGTCCGATGCGCTGCTGGTGACTGAGAAGAGGTGGCAGGATTAGAGAAGACCAGCTACCCCTGAATCTGCATTAACAGTTTTCTAGCGGTGTCCGCCCAGTCTTCACCTCCGCTCCAGGACAAGAAGGGACGAGGGTGCTCTCCACGTATCGGGGTCCTGTTGTTAGCATCTGCAGGGTTAGAGCTCACAGGGTCTCCTCCTCCAGCCTCTCTCCCTCCCTCTCTCTCTTGAAACCTCTGGTCCTCCAGCTCACTCCCTCTGCTCCTCATGCTCTCCTGTCTCTCACAGCCTCTTCCTTCCTGTCTGCTCCCTGCCTTCCTCCCTCTCTCCACCTCTTCCTTCCTCTCCCCTCCTCTCTAGCAGCAGGCCAGCCCCTCTGGCCCCCTGCCCTGGGGCTGTTCCGCGGATCCTCTGTCGATTCCTGTGGGTCACAAGGATAATTCAATTCAGCACAGTGACACAGCGACAGCGGCAGCAATTCCTTCAACTCTTTGAGACTTTGTTTCTATTTCCCCCATGACTCTCTCTCTAATGTATCCCCACCCAATGAGCGACTTAGCCCTGTCTATGTCATCCTCCACCCCTGCCCCTGTCTGCCGGAAACGTCTTACGGATGAGGTCTCCATCCCCGATTCTGGTGCCAATGCTCCGACTCTTCTCCAGGTCCTTCAGTATGGAGTCCTCGAAGGCCAGTGCTGCCACGCGGAAGAAGAACTCCTGCACATTCTCACCTGCAAAGAGACACACCAACACCACAGTGAGGCACAGCTACACCCAGTATCCTCCCACAGCGAGGCACAGCCACACCCAGTGCACTCCCACAGCGAGGCACAGCCACACCCAGTGCACTCCCACAGTGACAGCACAGCTAGACCCAGTATCCTCCCACAGTGAGGCACAGCTAGACCCAGTATCCTCCCACAGTGAGGCACAGCCACACCCAGTGCACTCCCACAGTGAGGCACAGCCACACCCAGTGCACTCCCACAGTGAGGCACAGCCACACCCAGTGCACTCCCACAGTGAGGCACAGCTAGACCCAGTATCCTCCCACAGTGAGGCACAGCCACACCCAGTGCACTCCCACAGTGAGGCACAGCCACACCCAGTGCACTCCCACAGTGAGGCACAGCCACACCCAGTGCACTCCCACAGTGACAGCACAGCTAGACCCAGTATCCTCCCACAGTGAGGCACAGCTAGACCCAGTATCCTCCCACAGTGAGGCACAGCCACACCCAGTGCACTCCCACAGTGAGGCACAGCCACACCCAGTGCACTCCCACAGTGAGGCACAGCCACACCCAGTGCACTCCCACAGTGAGGCACAGCTAGACCCAGTATCCTCCCACAGTGAGGCACAGCCACACCCAGTGCACTCCCACAGTGAGGCACAGCCACACCCAGTGCACTCCCACAGTGAGGCACAGCCACACCCAGTGCACTCCCACAGTGACAGCACAGCTAGACCCAGTATCCTCCCACAGTGAGGCACAGCCATATCCAGTGCACTCCCACAGTGAGGCACAGCCACACCCAGTGCACTCCCACAGTGAGGCACAGCCACACCCAGTATCCTACCATAGTGACAACACAAACACAACAGAAAGAGCTGCAACAGACTGAAGTCTCACTAAGGACACATCTTTATAATTCTCCTAAACGACTTTTCTATCCTCAGAACTGACCTGTCTTGGCAGAGACAGACCAGAACTCTGCCTTCATCTCAGCCGCCAGTCTGATGGCGTCCCTCTCTGTCCTCTCGCACTCTGCTGCTGACTGTGGGACAGAGAGAGACTGTTAACGAGTTTGTCCCTCCGTATAGCTGGGGACAGAGTGTGAGTCAGTGTGTCCCTCCGTACAGATTGGGGACACAGTGTGAGTCAGTGTGTTCCCCTTTACAGACTGGAGCAGTGTGTGACACTCCCAATCTTACCAGTAAATCCTTCTTAGTTCCGACCAGAAAGACAAAAGACGAGTTGGGTTCATTCTCCCTTAGAGCATCTTCCAGCCATTGTCTGAAGGAGAGACCAAGAGATAACTTTCACAAAACACATATTTCAACTTCACCTACATCATTTCTACAATGCCCTCATTATAGGGTCTCCTACAGCAGTGTCACGATGCCTCAGTGTCTCCTACAGTAGTGTCACGATGCCTCAGTGTCTCTCCTACAGCAGTGTCACGATGCCTCAGTGTCTCCTACAGCAGAGTCACGATGCCTCAGTGTCTCTCCTACAGCAGAGTCACGATGCCTCAGTGTGTCTCCTACAGCAGAGTCACGATGCCTCAGTGTCTCTCCTACAGCAGAGTCACGATGCCTCAGTGTCTCTCCTACAGCAGAGTCACGATGCCTCAGTGTCTCTCCTACAGCAGAGTCACGATGCCTCAGTGTCTCCTACAGCAGTGTCACGATGCCTCAGTGTCTCTCCTACAGCAGTGTCACGATGCCTCTGTGTCTCCTACAGCAGTGTCACGATGCCTCAGTGTCTCTCCTATAGCAGTGTCACGATGCCTTAGTGTGTCTCCTACAGCAGAGTCACGATGCCTTAGTGTGTCTCCTACAGCAGAGTCACGATGTCTCAGTGTCTCCTACAGCAGAGTCACGATGCCTCAGTGTCTCTCCTACAGCAGAGTCACGATGCCTCAGTGTCTCTCCTACAGCAGAGTCATGATGCCTCAGTGTCTCCTACAGCAGTGTCATGATGCCTCAGTCTGTCTCCTAAAGCAGTCACGATGCCTCAGTCTGTCTCCTAAAGCAGAGTCGTGATGCCTCAGTGTCTCCTACAGCAGAGTCACGATGCCTCAGTCTGTCTCCTAAAGCAGAGTCACGATGCCTCAGTGTCTCCTACAGCAGTGTCACGATGTCTCAGTGTCTCCTACAGCAGTGTCACGATGCCTCAGTGTCTCTCCTACAGCAGAGTCACGATGCCTCAGTGTCTCTCCTACAGCAGTGTCACGATGCCTCAGTGTGTCTCCTACAGCAGTGTCACGATGCCTCAGTGTGTCTCCTACAGCAGTGTCACGATGCCTCAGTGTCTCTCCTACAGCAGTGTCACGATGCCTCTGTGTCTCTCCTACAGCAGAGTCACGATGCCTCTGTGTCTCTCTTACAGCAGAGTCACGATGCCTCAGTGTCTCCTACAGCAGTGTCACGATGCCTCAGTGTCTCCTACAGCAGTGTCACGATGCCTCAGTGTCTCCTACAGCAGTGTCACGATGCCTGTCTCCTACAGCAGAGTCACGATGCCTCAGTGTCTCTCCTACAGCAGAGTCACGATGCCTCAGTGTGTCTCCTACAGCAGAGTCACGATGCCTCAGTGTCTCTCCTACAGCAGAGTCACGATGCCTCAGTGTCTCTCCTACAGCAGTGTCACGATACCTCAGTGTCTCCTACAGCAGAGTCACGATGCCTCAGTGTCTCCTACAGCAGAGTCACGATGCCTCAGTGTCTCTCCTACAGCAGAGTCACGATGCCTCAGTGTGTCTCCTACAGCAGAGTCACGATACCTCAGTGTCTGTCCTACAGCAGAGTCACGATGCCTCAGTGTCTCTCCTACAGTAGTGTCACGATGCCTCAGTGTCTCCTACAGCAGTGTCACGATGCCTCAGTGTCTCCTACAGCAGAGTCACGATGCCTCAGTGTCTCTCCTACAGCAGTGTCACGATGCCTCAGTGTCTCTCCTACAGCAGAGTCACGATGCCTCAGTGTCTCTCCTACAGTAGTGTCACGATGCCCCAGTGTCTCCTACAGCAGTGTCACGATGCCTCAGTGTCTCCTACAGCAGAGTCACGATGCCTCAGTGTCTCCTACAGCAGTGTCACGATGCCTCAGTGTCTCCTACAGCAGAGTCACGATGCCTCAGTGTCTCTCCTACAGCAGTGTCACGATGCCTCAGTGTCTCTCCTACAGCAGTGTCACGATGCCTCAGTGTCTCTCCTACAGCAGAGTCACGATGCCTCAGTGTCTCTCCTACAGCAGAGTCACGATGCCTCAGTGTCTCTCTTACAGCAGTGTCACGATGCCTCAGTGTCTCTCCTACAGCAGAGTCACGATGTCTCAGTGTCTCCTACAGCAGTGTCACGATGCCTCAGTGTCTCTCCTACAGCAGAGTCACAATGTCTCAGTGTCTCTCCTACAGCAGAGTCACGATGCCTCAGTGTCTCTCCTACAGCAGAGTCACGATGCCTCAGTGTCTCTCCTACAGCACAGTCACGATGCCTCAGTGTCTCTCCTACAGCAGAGTCACGATGCCTCAGTGTCTCTCCTACAGCAGAGTCACGATGCCTCAGTGTCTCCTACAGCAGAGTCACGATGCCTCAGTGTCTCTCCTACAGCAGTGTCACGTTGCCTCAGTGTGTCTCTTACAGCAGAGTCACGATGCCTCAGTGTGTCTCCTACAGCAGTGTCACGATGCCTCAGTGTCTCCTACAGCAGAGTCACGATGCCTCAGTGTCTCTCCTACAGCAGTGTCACGATGCCTCAGTGTGTCTCTTACAGCAGAGTCACGATGCCTCAGTGTCTCTCCTACAGCAGAGTCACGATGCCTCAGTGTCTCTCCTACAGCAGTGTCACGATGCCTCAGTGTCTCTCCTACAACAGTGTCACGATGCCTCAGTGTCTCTCCTACAGCAGAGTCACGATGCCTCAGTGTCTCCTACAGCAGAGTCACGATGCCTCAGTGTGTCTCCTACAGCAGAGTCACGATGCCTCAGTGTCTCCTACAGCAGTGTCACGATACCTCTGTGTCTCCTACAGCAGAGTCACAAGGCCTCAGTGTCTTTCCTACAGCAGTGTCACGATGCCTCAGTGTCTCCTACAGCAGAGTCACGATGCCTCAGTGTCTCCTACAGCAGAGTCACGATGCCTCAGTGTCTCTCTTACAGCAGTGTCACGATGCCTCAGTGTCTCTCCTACAGCAGAGTCACGATGTCTCAGTGTCTCCTACAGCAGTGTCACGATGCCTCAGTGTCTCTCCTACAGCAGAGTCACGATGTCTCAGTGTCTCCTACAGCAGAGTCACGATGCCTCAGTGTCTCTCCTACAGCAGTGTCACGATGCCTCAGTGTCTCTCCTACAGCAGTCACGATGCCTCAGTGTCTCTCCTACAGTAGTGTCACGATGCCCCAGTGTCTCCTACAGCAGTGTCACGATGCCTCAGTGTCTCCTACAGCAGAGTCACGATGCCTCAGTGTCTCCTACAGCAGTGTCACGATGCCTCAGTGTCTCCTACAGCAGAGTCACGATGCCTCTGTGTCTCCTACAGCAGAGTCACGATGCCTCAGTGTCTCTCCTACAGCAGTGTCACGATGCCTCAGTGTCTCCTACAGCAGAGTCACGATGCCTCAGTGTCTCTCCTACAGCAGTGTCACGATGCCTCAGTGTGTCTCTTACAGCAGAGTCACGATGCCTCAGTGTGTCTCCTACAGCAGTGTCACGATGCCTCAGTGTCTCCTACAGCAGAGTCACGATGCCTCAGTGTCTCTCCTACAGCAGTGTCACGATGCCTCAGTGTGTCTCTTACAGCAGAGTCACGATGCCTCAGTGTCTCTCCTACAGCAGAGTCACGATGCCTCAGTGTCTCTCCTACAGCAGTGTCACGATGCCTCAGTGTGTCTCTTACAGCAGAGTCACGATGCCTCAGTGTCTCTCCTACAGCAGAGTCACGATGCCTCAGTGTCTCTCCTACAGCAGTGTCACGATGCCTCAGAGTCTCTCCTACAGCATGGTCACGATGCCTCAGTGTCTCTCCTACAGCAGAGTCACGATGCCTCAGTGTCTCTCCTACAGCAGAGTCACGATGCCTCAGTGTCTCTCCTACAGCAGAGTCACGATGCCTCAGTGTCTCTCCTACAGCAGACTCACGATGCCTCAGTGTCTCTCCTACAGCAGACTCACGATGCCTCAGTGTCTCTCCTACAGCAGAGTCACGATGCCTCAGTGTCTCCTACAGCAGTGTCACGATGTCTCAGTGTCTCCTACAGCAGAGTCACGATGCCTCAGTGTCTCTCCTACAGCAGTGTCACGATGCCTCAGTGTGTCTCTTACAGCAGAGTCACGATGCCTCAGTGTGTCTCCTACAGCAGTGTCACGATGCCTCAGTGTCTCCTACAGCAGAGTCACGATGCCTCAGTGTCTCTCATACAGCAGTGTCACGATGCCTCAGTGTGTCTCTTACAGCAGAGTCACGATGCCTCAGTGTCTCTCCTACAGCAGAGTCACGATGCCTCAGTGTCTCTCCTACAGCAGAGTCACGATGCCTCAGTGTGTCTCCTACAGCAGAGTCACGATGCCTCAGTGTCTCCTACAGCAGTGTCACGATGCCTCTGTGTCTCCTACAGCAGAGTCACAAGGCCTCAGTGTCTCTCCTACAGCAGTGTCACGATGCCTCAGTGTCTCCTACAGCAGAGTCACGATGCCTCAGTGTCTCCTACAGCAGAGTCACGATGCCTCAGTGTCTCTCTTACAGCAGTGTCACGATGCCTCAGTGTCTCTCCTACAGCAGAGTCACGATGTCTCAGTGTCTCCTACAGCAGTGTCACGATGCCTCAGTGTCTCTCCTACAGCAGAGTCACGATGTCTCAGTGTCTCCTACAGCAGAGTCACGATGCCTCAGTGTCTCTACTACAGCAGAGTCACGATGCCTCAGTGTCTCTCCTACAGCAGAGTCACGATGCCTCAGTGTCTCTCCTACAGCAGAGTCACGATGCCTCAGTGTCTCTCTTACAGCAGAGTCACGATGCCTCAGTGTCTCTCCTACAGCAGAGTCGCGATGCCTCAGTGTCTCTCCTACAGCAGAGTCGTGATGCCTCAGTGTCTCTCCTACAGCAGAGTCGTGATGCCTCAGTGTCTCTCCTACAGCAGTGTCACGATGCCTCAGTGTCTCCTACAGCAGTGTCACGATGCCTGTGTCTCCTACAGCAGAGTCACGATGCCTCAGTGTCTCTCCTACAGCAGAGTCACGATGCCTCAGTGACTCTCCTACAGCAGAGTCACGATGCCTCAGTGTCTCTCCTACAGCAGTGTCACGATGCCTCAGTGTCTCCTACAGCAGTGTCACGATGCCTCAGTGTCTTTCCTACAGCAGTGTCACGATGCCTCAGTGTCTCCTACAGCAGAGTCACGATGCCTCTGTGTCTCTCCTACAGCAGAGTCACGATGCCTCAGTGTCTCTCCTACAGCAGTGTCACGATGCCTAAGTGTCTCCTACAGCAGTGTCACAATGCCTCAGTGTCTCTCTTACAGCAGAGTCACGATGCCTCAGTGTGTCTCCTACAGCAGTGTCACGATGCCTCAGTGTCTCCTACAGCAGTGTCACGATGCCTCAGTGTCTCTCCTACAGCAGAGTCACGATGCCTCAGTGTCTCTCCTACAGCAGAGTCATGATGCCTCAGTGTCTCTCCTACAGCAGTGTCACGATGCCTCAGTGTCTCCTACAGCAGTGTCACGATGCCTCAGTGTCTCCTACAGCAGTGTCACGATGCCTCAGTGTCTCCTACAGCAGTGTCACGATGCCTGTGTCTCCTACAGCAGAGTCACGATGCCTCAGTGTCTCTCCTACAGCAGAGTCACGATGCCTCAGTGTCTCTCCTACAGCAGAGTCACGATGCCTCAGTGTCTCTCCTACAGCAGAGTCACGATGCCTCAGTGTATCTCCTACAGCAGTGTCACGATGCCTCAGTGTCTCCTACAGCAGTGTCACGATGCCTCAGTGTCTCCTACAGCAGTGTCACGATGCCTCAGTGTCTCTCCTACAGCGGAGTCATGATGCCTCAGTGTCTCTCCTACAGCAGTGTCACGATGCCTCAGTGTCTCCTACAGCAGTGTCACGATGCCTCAGTGTCTCCTACAGCAGTGTCACGATGCCTGTGTCTCCTACAGCAGAGTCACGATGCCTCAGTGTCTCTCCTACAGCAGAGTCACGATGCCTCAGTGTCTCTCCTACAGCAGAGTCACGATGCCTCAGTGTCTCTCCTACAGCAGTGTCACGATGCCTCAGTGTCTCCTACAGCAGTGTCACGATGCCTCAGTGTCTCCTACAGCAGAGTCACGATGCCTCAGTGTCTCTCCTACAGCAGAGTCACGATGCCTCAGTGTCTCTCCTACAGCAGAGTCACGATGTCTCAGTGTCTCTCCTACAGCAGAGTCACGATGTCTCAGTGTCTCCTACAGCAGTGTCACGATGCCTCAGTGTGTCTCCTACAGCAGTGTCACGATGCCTCAGTGTCTCCTACAGCAGTGTCACGATGTCTCAGTGTCTCTCCTACAGCAGTGTCACGATGCCTCAGTGTCTCTCTTACAGCAGAGTCACGATGTCTCAGTGTCTCTCCTACAGCAGTGTCACGATGCCTCAGTGTCTCCTACAGTAGTGTCACGATGCCTCAGTGTCTCTCCTACAGCAGTGTCACGATGCCTCAGTGTCTCCTACAGCAGAGTCGCGATGCCTCTGTGTCTCCTACAGCAGAGTCACGATGCCTCAGTGTCTTTCCTACAGCAGTGTCACGATGCCTCAGTGTCTCCTACAGCAGAGTCACGATGCCTCAGTGTCTCTCTTACAGTAGTGTCACGATGCCTCAGTGTCTCCTACAGCAGTGTCACGATGCCTGTGTCTCCTACAGCAGAGTCACGATGCATCAGTGTCTCTCCTACAGCAGAGTCACGATGCCTCAGTGTCTCTCCTACAGCAGAGTCACGATGCCTCAGTGTCTCTCCTACAGCGGTGTCACGATGCCTCATTGTCTCCTACAGCAGTGTCACGATGCCTCAGTGTCTTTCCTACAGCAGTGTCACGATGCCTCAGTGTCTCCTACAGTAGTGTCACGATGCCTCAGTGTCTCTCCTACAGCAGTGTCACGATGCCTCTGTGTCTCCTACAGCTGAGTCACGATGCCTCAGTGTCTCCTACAGCAGAGTCGCGATGCCTCAGTGTCTCCTACAGTAGTGTCACGATGCCTCAGTGTCTCTCCTACAGCAGTGTCACGATGCCTCTGTGTCTCCTACAGCAGAGTCACGATGCCTCAGTGTCTCTCCTACAGCAGAGTCACGATGCCTCTGTGTCTCCTACAGAAGAGTCACGATGCCTCTGTGTCTCCTACAGCAGATTCACGATGCCTCAGTGTCTCTCCTACAGTAGTGTCATGATGCCTCAGTGTCTCCTACAGCAGTGTCACGATGCCTCAGTGTCTCCTACAGCAGAGTCACGATGCCTCTGTGTCTCCTACAGCAGAGTCGCGATGCCTCTGTGTCTCCTACAGCAGAGTCACGATGCCTCAGTGTCTCCTACAGTAGTGTCACGATGCCTCAGTGTCTCCTACAGCAGTGTCACGATGCCTCAGTGTCTCTCCTACAGCAGAGTCACGATGCCTCAGTGTGTCTCCTACAGCAGAGTCACGATGTCTCAGTGTCTCTCCTACAGCAGTGTCACGATGCCTCAGTGTCTCTCTTACAGCAGAGTCACGATGTCTCAGTGTCTCTCCTACAGCAGTGTCACGATGCCTCAGTGTCTCCTACAGTAGTGTCACGATGTCTCAGTGTCTCTCCTACAGCAGTGTCACAATGCCTCAGTGTCTCTCCTACAGCAGTGTCACGATGCCTCAGTGTCTCCTACAGCAGAGTCACGATGCCTCAGTGTCTCTCCTACAGTAGTGTCACGATGCCTCTGTGTCTCCAACAGCAGTGTCACGATGCCTCAGTGTCTCTCCTACAGCAGTGTCACGATGCCTCAGTGTCTCCTACAGCAGAGTCACGATGCCTCAGTGTCTCTCCTACAGCAGTGTCACGATGCCTCAGTGTCTCCTACAGCAGAGTCACGATGCCTCAGTGTCTCCAACAGCAGAGTCACGATGCCTCAGTGTCTCTCCTACAGTAGTGTCACGATGCCTCTGTGTCTCCTACAGCAGAGTCACGATGCCTCAGTGTCTCTCCTACAGCAGAGTCACGATGCCTCAGTGTCTCTCCTACAGCAGAGTCACGATGCCTCAGTGTCTCCTACAGCAGAGTCACGATGCCTCAGTGTCTCCTACAGCAGTGTCACGATGCCTCAGTGTCTCCTACAGCAGTGTCACGATGCCTGTGTCTCCTACAGCAGAGTCACGATGCCTCAGTGTCTCTCCTACAGCAGAGTCACGGTGCCTCAGTGTCTCTCCTACAGCAGAGTCACGATGCCTCAGTGTCTCTCCTACAGCAGTGTCACGATGCCTCAGTGTCTCCTACAGCAGTGTCACGATGCCTCAGTGTCTTTCCTACAGCAGTGTCACGATGCCTCAGTGTCTCCTACAGCAGAGTCACGATGCCTCTGTGTCTCTCCTACAGCAGAGTCACGATGCCTCAGTGTCTCTCCTACAGCAGTGTCACGATGCCTCAGTGTCTCCTACAGCAGTGTCACAATGCCTCAGTGTCTCTCTTACAGCAGAGTCACGATGCCTCAGTGTGTCTCCTACAGCAGTGTCACGATGCCTCAGTGTCTCCTACAGCAGTGTCACGATGCCTCAGTGTCTCTCCTACAGCAGAGTCACGATGCCTCAGTGTCTCTCCTACAGCAGTGTCACGATGCCTCAGTGTCTCCTACAGCAGTGTCACGATGCCTCGGTGTCTCTCCTACAGCAGTGTCACGATGCCTCAGTGTCTCCTACAGCAGAGTCACGATGCCTCAGTGTCTCTCCTACAGCAGAGTCACGATGCCTCAGTGTCTCTCCTACAGCAGAGTCACGATATCTCAGTGTCTCTCCTACAGCAGAGTCACGATGTCTCAGTGTCTCCTACAGCAGTGTCACGATGCCTCAGTGTGTCTCCTACAGCAGTGTCACGATGCCTCAGTGTCTCCTACAGCAGAGTCACGATGCCTCAGTGTCTCTCTTACAGTAGTGTCACGATGCCTCAGTGTCTCTCCTACAGCAGTGTCACGATGCCTCAGTGTGTCTCCTACAGCAGAGTCACGATGCCTCAGTGTCTCTCCTACAGCAGTGTCACGATGCCTCAGTGTCTCCTACAGCAGTGTCACGATGCCTCAGTGTCTCCTACAGCAGTGTCACGATGCCTGTGTCTCCTACAGCAGAGTCACGATGCCTGTGTCTCCTACAGCAGAGTCACGATGCCTGTGTCTCCTACAGCAGAGTCACGATGCCTCAGTGTCTCTCCTACAGCAGAGTCACGATGCCTCAGTGTCTCTCCTACAGCAGAGTCACGATGCCTCAGTGTCTCTCCTACAGCAGTGTCACGATGCCTCAGTGTCTCCTACAGCAGTGTCACGATGCCTCAGTGTCTCTCCTACAGCAGTGTCACGATGCCTCAGTGTCTCTCCTACAGCAGAGTCACGATGTCTCAGTGTCTCTCCTACAGCAGAGTCACGATGTCTCAGTGTCTCTCTTACAGCAGTGTCACGATGCCTCAGTGTCTCTCCTACAGCAGTGTCACGATGCCTCAGTGTCTCCTACAGCAGAGTCACGATGCCTCAGTGTCTCTCCTACAGCAGTGTCACGATGCCTCAGTGTCTCCTACAGCAGTGTCACGATGCCTCGGTGTCTCTCCTACAGCAGAGTCACGATGCCTCAGTGTCTCTCCTACAGCAGAGTCACGATGCCTCAGTGTCTCTCCTACAGCAGAGTCACGATGTCTCAGTGTCTCCTACAGCAGAGTCACGATGCCTCAGTGTCTCCTACAGCAGTGTCACGATGCCTCATTGTGTCTCCTACAGCAGTGTCACGATGCCTCAGTGTCTTTCCTACAGCAGTGTCACGATGCCTCAGTGTCTCCTACAGTAGTGTCACGATGCCTCAGTGTCTCTCCTACAGCAGTGTCACGATGCCTCTGTGTCTCCTACAGCTGAGTCACGATGCCTCAGTGTCTCCTACAGCAGAGTCGCGATGCCTCAGTGTCTCCTACAGTAGTGTCACGATGCCTCAGTGTCTCTCCTACAGCAGTGTCACGATGCCTCTGTGTCTCCTACAGCAGAGTCACGATGCCTCAGTGTCTCTCCTACAGCAGAGTCACGATGCCTCTGTGTCTCCTACAGCAGAGTCACGATGCCTCTGTGTCTCCTACAGCAGAGTCACGATGCCTCAGTGTCTCTCCTACAGTAGTGTCATGATGCCTCAGTGTCTCCTACAGCAGTGTCACGATGCCTCAGTGTCTCCTACAGCAGAGTCACGATGCCTCTGTGTCTCCTACAGCAGAGTCGCGATGCCTCTGTGTCTCCTACAGCAGAGTCACGATGCCTCAGTGTCTCCTACAGTAGTGTCACGATGCCTCAGTGTCTCCTACAGCAGTGTCACGATGCCTCAGTGTCTCTCCTACAGCAGAGTCACGATGCCTCAGTGTGTCTCCTACAGCAGAGTCACGATGTCTCAGTGTCTCTCCTACAGCAGTGTCACGATGCCTCAGTGTCTCTCTTACAGCAGAGTCACGATGTCTCAGTGTCTCTCCTACAGCAGTGTCACGATGCCTCAGTGTCTCCTACAGTAGTGTCACGATGTCTCAGTGTCTCTCCTACAGCAGTGTCACAATGCCTCAGTGTCTCTCCTACAGCAGTGTCACAATGCCTCAGTGTCTCCTACAGCAGAGTCACGATGCCTCAGTGTCTCTCCTACAGTAGTGTCACGATGCCTCTGTGTCTCCAACAGCAGTGTCACGATGCCTCAGTGTCTCTCCTACAGCAGAGTCACGATGCCTCAGTGTCTCTCCTACAGCAGTGTCACGATGCCTCAGTGTCTCCTACAGCAGAGTCACGATGCCTCAGTGTCTCCAACAGCAGAGTCACGATGCCTCAGTGTCTCTCCTACAGTAGTGTCACGATGCCTCTGTGTCTCCTTCAGCAGAGTCACGATGCCTCAGTGTCTCTCCTACAGCAGAGTCACGATGCCTCAGTGTCTCTCCTACAGCAGAGTCACGATGCCTCAGTGTCTCCTACAGCAGAGTCAAGATGCCTCAGTGTCTCTTACAGCAGTGTCACGATGCCTCAGTGTCTCCTACAGCAGTGTCACGATGCCTCAGTGTCTCCTACAGCAGTGTCACGATGCCTGTGTCTCCTACAGCAGAGTCACGATGCCTCAGTGTCTCTCCTACAGCAGAGTCACGATGCCTCAGTGTCTCTCCTACAGCAGAGTCACGATGCCTCAGTGTCTCTCCTACAGCAGTGTCACGATGCCTCAGTGTCTCCTACAGCAGTGTCACGATGCCTCAGTGTCTTTCCTACAGCAGTGTCACGATGCCTCAGTGTCTCCTACAGCAGAGTCACGATGCCTCTGTGTCTCTCCTACAGCAGAGTCACGATGCCTCAGTGTCTCTCCTACAGCAGTGTCACGATGCCTCAGTGTCTCCTACAGCAGTGTCACAATGCCTGAGTGTCTCTCTTACAGCAGAGTCACGATGCCTCAGTGTGTCTCCTACAGCAGTGTCACGATGCCTCAGTGTCTCCTACAGCAGTGTCACGATGCCTCAGTGTCTCTCCTACAGCAGAGTCACGATGCCTCAGTGTCTCTCCTACAGCAGTGTCACGATGCCTCAGTGTCTCCTACAGCAGAGTCACGATGTCTCAGTGTCTCTCCTACAGCAGAGTCACGATGCCTCAGTGTCTCCTACAGCAGTGTCACGATGCCTGTGTCTCCTACAGCAGAGTCACGATGCCTCAGTGTCTCTCCTACAGCAGAGTCACGATGCCTCAGTGTCTCTCCTACAGCAGAGTCACGATGCCTCAGTGTCTCTCCTACAGCAGTGTCACGATGCCTCAGTGTCTCCTACAGCAGTGTCACGATGCCTCGGTGTCTCTCCTACAGCAGTGTCACGATGCCTCAGTGTCTCCTACAGCAGAGTCACGATGCCTCAGTGTCTCTCCTACAGCAGTGTCACGATGCCTCAGTGTCTCCTACAGCAGAGTCACGATGCCTCAGTGTCTCTCCTACAGCAGAGTCACGATGCCTCAGTGTCTCTCCTACAGCAGAGTCACGATGTCTCAGTGTCTCCTACAGCAGTGTCACGATGCCTCAGTGTGTCTCCTACAGCAGTGTCACGATGCCTCAGTGTCTCCTACAGCAGAGTCACGATGCCTCAGTGTCTCTCTTACAGTAGTGTCACGATGCCTCAGTGTCTCTCCTACAGCAGTGTCACGATGCCTCAGTGTGTCTCCTACAGCAGAGTCACGATGCCTCAGTGTCTCTCCTACAGCAGTGTCACGATGCCTCAGTGTCTCCTACAGCAGTGTCACGATGCCTGTGTCTCCTACAGCAGAGTCACGATGCCTGTGTCTCCTACAGCAGAGTCACGATGCCTCAGTGTCTCCTACAGCAGTGTCACGATGCCTCAGTGTCTCTCCTACAGCAGAGTCACGATGCCTCAGTGTGTCTCCTACAGCAGAGTCACGATGTCTCAGTGTCTCTCCTACAGCAGTGTCACGATGCCTCAGTGTCTCTCTTACAGCAGAGTCACGATGTCTCAGTGTCTCTCCTACAGCAGTGTCACGATGCCTCAGTGTCTCCTACAGTAGTGTCACGATGTCTAAGTGTCTCTCCTACAGCAGTGTCACAATGCCTCAGTGTCTCTCCTACAGCAGTGTCACGATGCCTCAGTGTCTCCTACAGCAGAGTCACGATGCCTCAGTGTCTCTCCTACAGTAGTGTCACGATGCCTCTGTGTCTCCAACAGCAGTGTCACGATGCCTCAGTGTCTCTCCTACAGCAGAGTCACGATGCCTCAGTGTCTCTCCTACAGCAGTGTCACGATGCCTCAGTGTCTCCTACAGCAGAGTCACGATGCCTCAGTGTCTCCAACAGCAGAGTCACGATGCCTCAGTGTCTCTCCTACAGTAGTGTCACGATGCCTCTGTGTCTCCTTCAGCAGAGTCACGATGCCTCAGTGTCTCTCCTACAGCAGAGTCACGATGCCTCAGTGTCTCTCCTACAGCAGAGTCACGATGCCTCAGTGTCTCCTACAGCAGAGTCAAGATGCCTCAGTGTCTCCTACAGCAGTGTCACGATGCCTCAGTGTCTCCTACAGCAGTGTCACGATGCCTCAGTGTCTCCTACAGCAGTGTCACGATGCCTGTGTCTCCTACAGCAGAGTCACGATGCCTCAGTGTCTCTCCTACAGCAGAGTCACGATGCCTCAGTGTCTCTCCTACAGCAGAGTCACGATGCCTCAGTGTCTCTCCTACAGCAGTGTCACGATGCCTCAGTGTCTCCTACAGCAGTGTCACGATGCCTCAGTGTCTTTCCTACAGCAGTGTCACGATGCCTCAGTGTCTCCTACAGCAGAGTCACGATGCCTCTGTGTCTCTCCTACAGCAGAGTCACGATGCCTCAGTGTCTCTCCTACAGCAGTGTCACGATGCCTCAGTGTCTCCTACAGCAGTGTCACAATGCCTCAGTGTCTCTCTTACAGCAGAGTCACGATGCCTCAGTGTGTCTCCTACAGCAGTGTCACGATGCCTCAGTGTCTCCTACAGCAGTGTCACGATGCCTCAGTGTCTCTCCTACAGCAGAGTCACGATGCCTCAGTGTCTCTCCTACAGCAGTGTCACGATGCCTCAGTGTCTCCTACAGCAGAGTCACGATGTCTCAGTGTCTCTCCTACAGCAGAGTCACGATGCCTCAGTGTCTCCTACAGCAGTGTCACGATGCCTGTGTCTCCTACAGCAGAGTCACGATGCCTCAGTGTCTCTCCTACAGCAGAGTCACGATGCCTCAGTGTCTCTCCTACAGCAGAGTCACGATGCCTCAGTGTCTCTCCTACAGCAGTGTCACGATGCCTCAGTGTCTCCTACAGCAGTGTCACGATGCCTCGGTGTCTCTCCTACAGCAGTGTCACGATGCCTCAGTGTCTCCTACAGCAGAGTCACGATGCCTCAGTGTCTCTCCTACAGCAGAGTCACGATGCCTCAGTGTCTCTCCTACAGCAGTGTCACGATGCCTCAGTGTCTCCTACAGCAGAGTCACGATGCCTCAGTGTCTCTCCTACAGCAGAGTCACGATGCCTCAGTGTCTCTCCTACAGCAGAGTCACGATGTCTCAGTGTCTCCTACAGCAGTGTCACGATGCCTCAGTGTGTCTCCTACAGCAGTGTCACGATGCCTCAGTGTCTCCTACAGCAGAGTCACGATGCCTCAGTGTCTCTCTTACAGTAGTGTCACGATGCCTCAGTGTCTCTCCTACAGCAGTGTCACGATGCCTCAGTGTGTCTCCTACAGCAGAGTCACGATGCCTCAGTGTCTCTCCTACAGCAGTGTCACGATGCCTCAGTGTCTCCTACAGCAGTGTCACGATACCTGTGTCTCCTACAGCAGAGTCACGATGCCTGTGTCTCCTACAGCAGAGTCACGATGCCTCAGTGTCTCTCCTACAGCAGAGTCACGATGCCTCAGTGTCTCTCCTACAGCAGAGTCACGATGCCTCAGTGTCTCTCCTACAGCAGTGTCACGATGCCTCAGTGTCTCCTACAGCAGTGTCACGATGCCTCAGTGTCTCTCCTACAGCAGTGTCACGATGCCTCAGTGTCTCTCCTACAGCAGAGTCACGATGTCTCAGTGTCTCTCCTACAGCAGAGTCACGATGTCTCAGTGTCTCTCTTACAGCAGTGTCACGATGCCTCAGTGTCTCTCCTACAGCAGTGTCACGATGCCTCAGTGTCTCCTACAGCAGAGTCACGATGCCTCAGTGTCTCTCCTACAGCAGTGTCACGATGCCTCAGTGTCTCCTACAGCAGTGTCACGATGCCTCGGTGTCTCTCCTACAGCAGAGTCACGATGCCTCGGTGTCTCTCCTACAGCAGAGTCACGATGCCTCAGTGTCTCTCCTACAGCAGAGTCACGATGTCTAAGTGTCTCCTACAGCAGAGTCACGATGCCTCAGTGTCTCCTACAGCAGTGTCACGATGCCTCATTGTGTCTCCTACAGCAGTGTCACGATGCCTCAGTGTCTCCTACAGCAGTGTCACGATGTCTCAGTGTCTCTCCTACAGCAGAGTCACGATGCCTCAGTGTCTCTCCTACAGCAGAGTCACAATGCCTCAGTGTCTCTCTTACAGTAGTGTCACGATGCCTCAGTGTCTCTCTTACAGTAGTGTCACGATGCCTCAGTGTCTCTCCTACAGCAGTGTCACGATGCCTCAGTGTCTCTCCTACAGCAGAGTCACTATGCCTCAGTGTCTCTCCTACAGTAGTGTCACGATGCCTCTGTGTCTCTCCTACAGCAGTGTCACGATGTCTCAGTGTCTCTCCTACAGCACATCACGATGTCTCAGTGTCTCCTACAGCAGTGTCACGATGCCTCAGTGTCTCTCCTACAGCAGAGTCACGATGCCTCAGTGTGTCTCCTACAGCAGAGTCACGATGTCTCAGTGTCTCTCCTACAGCAGTGTCACGATGCCTCAGTGTCTCTCTTACAGCAGAGTCACGATGTCTCAGTGTCTCTCCTACAGCAGTGTCACGATGCCTCAGTGTCTCCTACAGTAGTGTCACGATGTCTCAGTGTCTCTCCTACAGTAGTGTCACAATGCCTCAGTGTCTCTCCTACAGCAGTGTTACGATGCCTCAGTGTCTCCTACAGCAGTGTCACGATGCCTCAGTGTCTCCTACAGCAGAGTCACGATGCCTCAGTGTCTCTCCTACAGTAGTGTCACGATGCCTCTGTGTCTCCTACAGCAGTGTCACGATGCCTCAGTGTCTCTCCTACAGCAGTGTCACGATGCCTCAGTGTCTCTCCTACAGCAGTGTCACGATGCCTCAGTGTCTCCTACAGCAGAGTCACGATGCCTCAGTGTCTCCTACAGCAGAGTCACGATGCCTCAGTGTCTCCTACAGCAGAGTCACGATGCCTCAGTGTCTCTCCTACAGTAGTGTCACGATGCCTCTGTGTCTCCTACAGCAGAGTCACGATGCCTCAGTGTCTCTCCTACAGCAGAGTCACGATGCCTCAGTGTCTCTCCTACAGCAGAGTCACGATGCCTCAGTGTCTCCTACAGCAGAGTCACGATGCCTCAGTGTCTCCTACAGCAGTGTCACGATGTCTCAGTGTCTCTCCTACAGCAGTGTCACGATGTCTCAGTGTCTCCTACAGCAGTCACGATGCCTCAGTCTCTCCTACAGCAGTGTCACGATGCCTCTGTGTCTCCTACAGCAGTGTCACGATGCCTCAGTGTGTCTCCTACAGCAGTGTCACGATGCCTCAGTGTCTCCTACAGCAGTGTCACGATGCCTCAGTGTCTCTATTACAGTAGTGTCACGATGCCTCAGTGTCTCTCCTACAGCAGTGTCACGATGCCTCAGTGTCTCCTACAGCAGAGTCACGATGCCTCAGTGTCTCTCTTACAGTAGTGTCACGATGCCTCAGTGTCTCTCCTACAGCAGTGTCACGATGCCTCAGTGTCTCTCCTACAGTAGTGTCACGATGCCTCAGTGTCTCTCCTACAGCAGTGTCACGATGCCTCAGTGTCTCTCCTACAGCAGAGTCACGATGCCTCTGTGTCTCCTACAGCAGTGTCACGATGTCTCTGTGTCTCCTACAGCAGTGTCACGATGTCTCAGTGTCTCTCCTACAGCAGAGTCACGATGCCTCTGTGTCTCCTACAGCAGTGTCACGATGTCTCTGTGTCTCCTACAGCAGTGTCACGATGTCTCAGTGTCTCCTACAGCAGAGTCACGATGCCTCTGTGTCTCCTACAGCAGAGTCACGATGCCTCTGTGTCTCCTACAGCAGTGTCACGATGCCTCTGTGTCTCCTACAGCAGAGTCACGATGTCTCAGTGTCTCTCCTACAGCAGAGTCACGATGCCTCAGTGTCTCTCCTACAGCAGAGTCACGATGCCTCAGTGTCTCTCCTACAGCAGAGTCACGATGCCTCAGTGTCTCTCTTACAGCAGAGTCACGATGCCTCAGTGTCTCCTACAGCAGAGTCACGATGCCTCAGTGTCTCCTACAGCAGTGTCACGATGCCTCAGTGTCTCCTACAGCAGAGTCACGATGCCTCAGTGTCTCTCCTACAGCAGAGTCACGATGCCTCAGTGTCTCTCCTACAGCAGAGTCATGATGCCTCAGTGTCTCTCTTACAGCAGAGTCATGATGCCTCAGTGTCTCCTACAGCAGAGTCACGATGCCTCAGTGTCTCCTACAGCAGTGTCACGATGCCTCAGTGTCTCCTACAGCAGAGTCACGATGCCTCAGTGTCTCCTACAGCAGAGTCACGATGCCTCAGTGTCTCTCCTACAGCAGAGTCACGATGCCTCAGTGTCTCTCCTACAGTAGTGTCACGATGCCTCAGTGTCTCTCCTACAGCAGTGTCACGATGCCTCAGTGTCTCTCCTACAGCAGTGTCACGATGCCTCAGTGTCTCCTACAGCAGAGTCGCGATGCCTCTGTGTCTCCTACAGCAGAGTCACGATGCCTCAGTGTCTTTCCTACAGCAGTGTCACGATGCCTCAGTGTCTCCTACAGCAGAGTCACGATGCCTCAGTGTCTCTCTTACAGTAGTGTCACGATGCCTCAGTGTCTCCTACAGCAGTGACACGATGCCTGTGTCTCCTACAGCAGAGTCACGATGCATCAGTGTCTCTCCTACAGCAGAGTCACGATGCCTCAGTGTCTCTCCTACAGCAGAGTCACGATGCCTCAGTGTCTCTCCTACAGCGGTGTCACGATGCCTCATTGTCTCCTACAGCAGTGTCACGATGCCTCAGTGTCTTTCCTACAGCAGTGTCACGATGCCTCAGTGTCTCCTACAGTAGTGTCACGATGCCTCAGTGTCTCTCCTACAGCAGTGTCACGATGCCTCTGTGTCTCCTACAGCTGAGTCACGATGCCTCAGTGTCTCCTACAGCAGAGTCGCGATGCCTCAGTGTCTCCTACAGTAGTGTCACGATGCCTCAGTGTCTCTCCTACAGCAGTGTCACGATGCCTCTGTGTCTCCTACAGCAGAGTCACGATGCCTCAGTGTCTCTCCTACAGCAGAGTCACGATGCCTCTGTGTCTCCTACAGAAGAGTCACGATGCCTCTGTGTCTCCTACAGCAGATTCACGATGCCTCAGTGTCTCTCCTACAGTAGTGTCATGATGCCTCAGTGTCTCCTACAGCAGTGTCACGATGCCTCAGTGTCTCCTACAGCAGAGTCACGATGCCTCTGTGTCTCCTACAGCAGAGTCGCGATGCCTCTGTGTCTCCTACAGCAGAGTCACGATGCCTCAGTGTCTCCTACAGTAGTGTCACGATGCCTCAGTGTCTCCTACAGCAGTGTCACGATGCCTCAGTGTCTCTCCTACAGCAGAGTCACGATGCCTCAGTGTGTCTCCTACAGCAGAGTCACGATGTCTCAGTGTCTCTCCTACAGCAGTGTCACGATGCCTCAGTGTCTCTCTTACAGCAGAGTCACGATGTCTCAGTGTCTCTCCTACAGCAGTGTCACGATGCCTCAGTGTCTCCTACAGTAGTGTCACGATGTCTCAGTGTCTCTCCTACAGCAGTGTCACAATGCCTCAGTGTCTCTCCTACAGCAGTGTCACGATGCCTCAGTGTCTCCTACAGCAGAGTCACGATGCCTCAGTGTCTCTCCTACAGTAGTGTCACGATGCCTCTGTGTCTCCAACAGCAGTGTCACGATGCCTCAGTGTCTCTCCTACAGCAGTGTCACGATGCCTCAGTGTCTCCTACAGCAGAGTCACGATGCCTCAGTGTCTCTCCTACAGCAGTGTCACGATGCCTCAGTGTCTCCTACAGCAGAGTCACGATGCCTCAGTGTCTCCAACAGCAGAGTCACGATGCCTCAGTGTCTCTCCTACAGTAGTGTCACGATGCCTCTGTGTCTCCTACAGCAGAGTCACGATGCCTCAGTGTCTCTCCTACAGCAGAGTCACGATGCCTCAGTGTCTCTCCTACAGCAGAGTCACGATGCCTCAGTGTCTCCTACAGCAGTGTCACGATGCCTCAGTGTCTCCTACAGCAGTGTCACGATGCCTCAGTGTCTCCTACAGCAGTGTCACGATGCCTGTGTCTCCTACAGCAGAGTCACGATGCCTCAGTGTCTCCAACAGCAGAGTCACGATGCCTCAGTGTCTCTCCTACAGTAGTGTCACGATGCCTCTGTGTCTCCTACAGCAGAGTCACGATGCCTCAGTGTCTCTCCTACAGCAGAGTCACGATGCCTCAGTGTCTCTCCTACAGCAGAGTCACGATGCCTCAGTGTCTCCTACAGCAGTGTCACGATGCCTCAGTGTCTCCTACAGCAGTGTCACGATGCCTCAGTGTCTCCTACAGCAGTGTCACGATGCCTGTGTCTCCTACAGCAGAGTCACGATGCCTCAGTGTCTCTCCTACAGCAGAGTCACGGTGCCTCAGTGTCTCTCCTACAGCAGAGTCACGATGCCTCAGTGTCTCTCCTACAGCAGTGTCACGATGCCTCAGTGTCTCCTACAGCAGTGTCACGATGCCTCAGTGTCTTTCCTACAGCAGTGTCACGATGCCTCAGTGTCTCCTACAGCAGAGTCACGATGCCTCTGTGTCTCTCCTACAGCAGAGTCACAATGCCTCAGTGTCTCTCCTACAGCAGTGTCATGATGCCTCAGTGTCTCCTACAGCAGTGTCACAATGCCTCAGTGTCTCTCTTACAGCAGAGTCACGATGCCTCAGTGTGTCTCCTACAGCAGTGTCACGATGCCTCAGTGTCTCCTACAGCAGTGTCACGATGCCTCAGTGTCTCTCCTACAGCAGAGTCACGATGCCTCAGTGTCTCTCCTACAGCAGTGTCACGATGCCTCAGTGTCTCCTACAGCAGTGTCACGATGCCTCGGTGTCTCTCCTACAGCAGTGTCACGATGCCTCAGTGTCTCCTACAGCAGAGTCACGATGCCTCAGTGTCTCTCCTACAGCAGAGTCACGATGCCTCAGTGTCTCTCCTACAGCAGAGTCACGATATCTCAGTGTCTCTCCTACAGCAGAGTCACGATGTCTCAGTGTCTCCTACAGCAGTGTCACGATGCCTCAGTGTGTCTCCTACAGCAGTGTCACGATGCCTCAGTGTCTCCTACAGCAGAGTCACGATGCCTCAGTGTCTCTCTTACAGTAGTGTCACGATGCCTCAGTGTCTCTCCTACAGCAGTGTCACGATGCCTCAGTGTGTCTCCTACAGCAGAGTCACGATGCCTCAGTGTCTCTCCTACAGCAGTGTCACGATGCCTCAGTGTCTCCTACAGCAGTGTCACGATGCCTCAGTGTCTCCTACAGCAGTGTCACGATGCCTGTGTCTCCTACAGCAGAGTCACGATGCCTGTGTCTCCTACAGCAGAGTCACGATGCCTGTGTCTCCTACAGCAGAGTCACGATGCCTCAGTGTCTCTCCTACAGCAGAGTCACGATGCCTCAGTGTCTCTCCTACAGCAGAGTCACGATGCCTCAGTGTCTCTCCTACAGCAGTGTCACGATGCCTCAGTGTCTCCTACAGCAGTGTCACGATGCCTCAGTGTCTCTCCTACAGCAGTGTCACGATGCCTCAGTGTCTCTCCTACAGCAGAGTCACGATGTCTCAGTGTCTCTCCTACAGCAGAGTCACGATGTCTCAGTGTCTCTCTTACAGCAGTGTCACGATGCCTCAGTGTCTCTCCTACAGCAGTGTCACGATGCCTCAGTGTCTCCTACAGCAGAGTCACGATGCCTCAGTGTCTCTCCTACAGCAGTGTCACGATGCCTCAGTGTCTCATACAGCAGTGTCACGATGCCTCGGTGTCTCTCCTACAGCAGAGTCACGATGCCTCAGTGTCTCTCCTACAGCAGAGTCACGATGCCTCAGTGTCTCTCCTACAGCAGAGTCACGATGTCTCAGTGTCTCCTACAGCAGAGTCACGATGCCTCAGTGTCTCCTACAGCAGTGTCACGATGCCTCATTGTGTCTCCTACAGCAGTGTCACGATGCCTCAGTGTCTTTCCTACAGCAGTGTCACGATGCCTCAGTGTCTCCTACAGTAGTGTCACGATGCCTCAGTGTCTCTCCTACAGCAGTGTCACGATGCCTCTGTGTCTCCTACAGCTGAGTCACGATGCCTCAGTGTCTCCTACAGCAGAGTCGCGATGCCTCAGTGTCTCCTACAGTAGTGTCACGATGCCTCAGTGTCTCTCCTACAGCAGTGTCACGATGCCTCTGTGTCTCCTACAGCAGAGTCACGATGCCTCAGTGTCTCTCCTACAGCAGAGTCACGATGCCTCTGTGTCTCCTACAGCAGAGTCACGATGCCTCTGTGTCTCCTACAGCAGAGTCACGATGCCTCAGTGTCTCTCCTACAGTAGTGTCATGATGCCTCAGTGTCTCCTACAGCAGTGTCACGATGCCTCAGTGTCTCCTACAGCAGAGTCACGATGCCTCTGTGTCTCCTACAGCAGAGTCGCGATGCCTCTGTGTCTCCTACAGCAGAGTCACGATGCCTCAGTGTCTCCTACAGTAGTGTCACGATGCCTCAGTGTCTCCTACAGCAGTGTCACGATGCCTCAGTGTCTCTCCTACAGCAGAGTCACGATGCCTCAGTGTGTCTCCTACAGCAGAGTCACGATGTCTCAGTGTCTCTCCTACAGCAGTGTCACGATGCCTCAGTGTCTCTCTTACAGCAGAGTCACGATGTCTCAGTGTCTCTCCTACAGCAGTGTCACGATGCCTCAGTGTCTCCTACAGTAGTGTCACGATGTCTCAGTGTCTCTCCTACAGCAGTGTCACAATGCCTCAGTGTCTCTCCTACAGCAGTGTCACAATGCCTCAGTGTCTCCTACAGCAGAGTCACGATGCCTCAGTGTCTCTCCTACAGTAGTGTCACGATGCCTCTGTGTCTCCAACAGCAGTGTCACGATGCCTCAGTGTCTCTCCTACAGCAGAGTCACGATGCCTCAGTGTCTCTCCTACAGCAGTGTCACGATGCCTCAGTGTCTCCTACAGCAGAGTCACGATGCCTCAGTGTCTCCAACAGCAGAGTCACGATGCCTCAGTGTCTCTCCTACAGTAGTGTCACGATGCCTCTGTGTCTCCTTCAGCAGAGTCACGATGCCTCAGTGTCTCTCCTACAGCAGAGTCACGATGCCTCAGTGTCTCTCCTACAGCAGAGTCACGATGCCTCAGTGTCTCCTACAGCAGAGTCAAGATGCCTCAGTGTCTCCTACAGCAGTGTCACGATGCCTCAGTGTCTCCTACAGCAGTGTCACGATGCCTCAGTGTCTCCTACAGCAGTGTCACGATGCCTGTGTCTCCTACAGCAGAGTCACGATGCCTCAGTGTCTCTCCTACAGCAGAGTCACGATGCCTCAGTGTCTCTCCTACAGCAGAGTCACGATGCCTCAGTGTCTCTCCTACAGCAGTGTCACGATGCCTCAGTGTCTCCTACAGCAGTGTCACGATGCCTCAGTGTCTTTCCTACAGCAGTGTCACGATGCCTCAGTGTCTCCTACAGCAGAGTCACGATGCCTCAGTGTCTCTCCTACAGCAGTGTCACGATGCCTCAGTGTCTCCTACAGCAGTGTCACGATGCCTCAGTGTCTCTCCTACAGCAGTGTCACGATGCCTCAGTGTCTCTCCTACAGCAGAGTCACGATGTCTCAGTGTCTCTCCTACAGCAGAGTCACGATGTCTCAGTGTCTCTCTTACAGCAGTGTCACGATGCCTCAGTGTCTCTCCTACAGCAGTGTCACGATGCCTCAGTGTCTCCTACAGCAGAGTCACGATGCCTCAGTGTCTCTCCTACAGCAGTGTCACGATGCCTCAGTGTCTCCTACAGCAGTGTCACGATGCCTCGGTGTCTCTCCTACAGCAGAGTCACGATGCCTCGGTGTCTCTCCTACAGCAGAGTCACGATGCCTCAGTGTCTCTCCTACAGCAGAGTCACGATGTCTAAGTGTCTCCTACAGCAGAGTCACGATGCCTCAGTGTCTCCTACAGCAGTGTCACGATGCCTCATTGTGTCTCCTACAGCAGTGTCACGATGCCTCAGTGTCTCCTACAGCAGTGTCACGATGTCTCAGTGTCTCTCCTACAGCAGAGTCACGATGCCTCAGTGTCTCTCCTACAGCAGAGTCACAATGCCTCAGTGTCTCTCTTACAGTAGTGTCACGATGCCTCAGTGTCTCTCTTACAGTAGTGTCACGATGCCTCAGTGTCTCTCCTACAGCAGTGTCACGATGCCTCAGTGTCTCTCCTACAGCAGAGTCACTATGCCTCAGTGTCTCTCCTACAGTAGTGTCACGATGCCTCTGTGTCTCTCCTACAGCAGTGTCACGATGTCTCAGTGTCTCTCCTACAGCACATCACGATGTCTCAGTGTCTCCTACAGCAGTGTCACGATGCCTCAGTGTCTCTCCTACAGCAGAGTCACGATGCCTCAGTGTGTCTCCTACAGCAGAGTCACGATGTCTCAGTGTCTCTCCTACAGCAGTGTCACGATGCCTCAGTGTCTCTCTTACAGCAGAGTCACGATGTCTCAGTGTCTCTCCTACAGCAGTGTCACGATGCCTCAGTGTCTCCTACAGTAGTGTCACGATGTCTCAGTGTCTCTCCTACAGTAGTGTCACAATGCCTCAGTGTCTCTCCTACAGCAGTGTTACGATGCCTCAGTGTCTCCTACAGCAGTGTCACGATGCCTCAGTGTCTCCTACAGCAGAGTCACGATGCCTCAGTGTCTCTCCTACAGTAGTGTCACGATGCCTCTGTGTCTCCTACAGCAGTGTCACGATGCCTCAGTGTCTCTCCTACAGCAGTGTCACGATGCCTCAGTGTCTCCTACAGCAGAGTCACGATGCCTCATTGTCTCTCCTACAGCAGTGTCACGATGCCTCAGTGTCTCCTACAGCAGAGTCACGATGCCTCAGTGTCTCCTACAGCAGAGTCACGATGCCTCAGTGTCTCTCCTACAGTAGTGTCACGATGCCTCTGTGTCTCCTACAGCAGAGTCACGATGCCTCAGTGTCTCTCCTACAGCAGAGTCACGATGCCTCAGTGTCTCTCCTACAGCAGAGTCACGATGCCTCAGTGTCTCCTACAGCAGAGTCACGATGCCTCAGTGTCTCCTACAGCAGTGTCACGATGTCTCAGTGTCTCTCCTACAGCAGTGTCACGATGTCTCAGTGTCTCCTACAGCAGTCACGATGCCTCAGTCTCTCCTACAGCAGTGTCACGATGCCTCTGTGTCTCCTACAGCAGTGTCACGATGCCTCAGTGTGTCTCCTACAGCAGTGTCACGATGCCTCAGTGTCTCCTACAGCAGTGTCACGATGCCTCAGTGTCTCTATTACAGTAGTGTCACGATGCCTCAGTGTCTCTCCTACAGCAGTGTCACGATGCCTCAGTGTCTCCTACAGCAGAGTCACGATGCCTCAGTGTCTCTCTTACAGTAGTGTCACGATGCCTCAGTGTCTCTCCTACAGCAGTGTCACGATGCCTCAGTGTCTCTCCTACAGTAGTGTCACGATGCCTCAGTGTCTCTCCTACAGCAGTGTCACGATGCCTCAGTGTCTCTCCTACAGCAGAGTCACGATGCCTCTGTGTCTCCTACAGCAGTGTCACGATGTCTCTGTGTCTCCTACAGCAGTGTCACGATGTCTCAGTGTCTCTCCTACAGCAGAGTCACGATGCCTCTGTGTCTCCTACAGCAGTGTCACGATGTCTCTGTGTCTCCTACAGCAGTGTCACGATGTCTCAGTGTCTCCTACAGCAGAGTCACGATGCCTCTGTGTCTCCTACAGCAGAGTCACGATGCCTCTGTGTCTCCTACAGCAGAGTCACGATGCCTCTGTGTCTCCTACAGCAGTGTCACGATGCCTCTGTGTCTCCTACAGCAGAGTCACGATGTCTCAGTGTCTCTCCTACAGCAGAGTCACGATGCCTCAGTGTCTCTCCTACAGCAGAGTCACGATGCCTCAGTGTCTCTCCTACAGCAGAGTCACGATGCCTCAGTGTCTCTCTTACAGCAGAGTCACGATGCCTCAGTGTCTCCTACAGCAGAGTCACGATGCCTCAGTGTCTCCTACAGCAGTGTCACGATGCCTCAGTGTCTCCTACAGCAGAGTCACGATGCCTCAGTGTCTCTCCTACAGCAGAGTCACGATGCCTCAGTGTCTCTCCTACAGCAGAGTCATGATGCCTCAGTGTCTCTCTTACAGCAGAGTCATGATGCCTCAGTGTCTCCTACAGCAGAGTCACGATGCCTCAGTGTCTCCTACAGCAGTGTCACGATGCCTCAGTGTCTCCTACAGCAGAGTCACGATGCCTCAGTGTCTCTCCTACAGCAGAGTCACGATGCCTCAGTGTCTCTCCTACAGCAGAGTCACGATATCTCAGTGTCTCTCCTACAGCAGAGTCACGATGTCTCAGTGTCTCCTACAGCAGTGTCACGATGCCTCAGTGTGTCTCCTACAGCAGTGTCACGATGCCTCAGTGTCTCCTACAGCAGAGTCACGATGCCTCAGTGTCTCTCTTACAGTAGTGTCACGATGCCTCAGTGTCTCTCCTACAGCAGTGTCACGATGCCTCAGTGTGTCTCCTACAGCAGAGTCACGATGCCTCAGTGTCTCTCCTACAGCAGTGTCACGATGCCTCAGTGTCTCCTACAGCAGTGTCACGATGCCTCAGTGTCTCCTACAGCAGTGTCACGATGCCTGTGTCTCCTACAGCAGAGTCACGATGCCTGTGTCTCCTACAGCAGAGTCACGATGCCTGTGTCTCCTACAGCAGAGTCACGATGCCTCAGTGTCTCTCCTACAGCAGAGTCACGATGCCTCAGTGTCTCTCCTACAGCAGAGTCACGATGCCTCAGTGTCTCTCCTACAGCAGTGTCACGATGCCTCAGTGTCTCCTACAGCAGTGTCACGATGCCTCAGTGTCTCTCCTACAGCAGTGTCACGATGCCTCAGTGTCTCTCCTACAGCAGAGTCACGATGTCTCAGTGTCTCTCCTACAGCAGAGTCACGATGTCTCAGTGTCTCTCTTACAGCAGTGTCACGATGCCTCAGTGTCTCTCCTACAGCAGTGTCACGATGCCTCAGTGTCTCCTACAGCAGAGTCACGATGCCTCAGTGTCTCTCCTACAGCAGTGTCACGATGCCTCAGTGTCTCCTACAGCAGTGTCACGATGCCTCGGTGTCTCTCCTACAGCAGAGTCACGATGCCTCAGTGTCTCTCCTACAGCAGAGTCACGATGTCTCAGTGTCTCCTACAGCAGAGTCACGATGCCTCAGTGTCTCCTACAGCAGTGTCACGATGCCTCATTGTGTCTCCTACAGCAGTGTCACGATGCCTCAGTGTCTTTCCTACAGCAGTGTCACGATGCCTCAGTGTCTCCTACAGTAGTGTCACGATGCCTCAGTGTCTCTCCTACAGCAGTGTCACGATGCCTCAGTGTCTCCTACAGCTGAGTCACGATGCCTCAGTGTCTCCTACAGCAGAGTCGCGATGCCTCAGTGTCTCCTACAGTAGTGTCACGATGCCTCAGTGTCTCTCCTACAGCAGTGTCACGATGCCTCTGTGTCTCCTACAGCAGAGTCACGATGCCTCAGTGTCTCTCCTACAGCAGAGTCACGATGCCTCTGTGTCTCCTACAGCAGAGTCACGATGCCTCTGTGTCTCCTACAGCAGAGTCACGATGCCTCAGTGTCTCTCCTACAGTAGTGTCATGATGCCTCAGTGTCTCCTACAGCAGTGTCACGATGCCTCAGTGTCTCCTACAGCAGAGTCACGATGCCTCTGTGTCTCCTACAGCAGAGTCGCGATGCCTCTGTGTCTCCTACAGCAGAGTCACGATGCCTCAGTGTCTCCTACAGTAGTGTCACGATGCCTCAGTGTCTCCTACAGCAGTGTCACGATGCCTCAGTGTCTCTCCTACAGCAGAGTCACGATGCCTCAGTGTGTCTCCTACAGCAGAGTCACGATGTCTCAGTGTCTCTCCTACAGCAGTGTCACGATGCCTCAGTGTCTCTCTTACAGCAGAGTCACGATGTCTCAGTGTCTCTCCTACAGCAGTGTCACGATGCCTCAGTGTCTCCTACAGTAGTGTCACGATGTCTCAGTGTCTCTCCTACAGCAGTGTCACAATGCCTCAGTGTCTCTCCTACAGCAGTGTCACAATGCCTCAGTGTCTCCTACAGCAGAGTCACGATGCCTCAGTGTCTCTCCTACAGTAGTGTCACGATGCCTCTGTGTCTCCAACAGCAGTGTCACGATGCCTCAGTGTCTCTCCTACAGCAGAGTCACGATGCCTCAGTGTCTCTCCTACAGCAGTGTCACGATGCCTCAGTGTCTCCTACAGCAGAGTCACGATGCCTCAGTGTCTCCAACAGCAGAGTCACGATGCCTCAGTGTCTCTCCTACAGTAGTGTCACGATGCCTCTGTGTCTCCTTCAGCAGAGTCACGATGCCTCAGTGTCTCTCCTACAGCAGAGTCACGATGCCTCAGTGTCTCTCCTACAGCAGAGTCACGATGCCTCAGTGTCTCCTACAGCAGAGTCAAGATGCCTCAGTGTCTCCTACAGCAGTGTCACGATGCCTCAGTGTCTCCTACAGCAGTGTCACGATGCCTCAGTGTCTCCTACAGCAGTGTCACGATGCCTGTGTCTCCTACAGCAGAGTCACGATGCCTCAGTGTCTCTCCTACAGCAGAGTCACGATGCCTCAGTGTCTCTCCTACAGCAGAGTCACGATGCCTCAGTGTCTCTCCTACAGCAGTGTCACGATGCCTCAGTGTCTCCTACAGCAGTGTCACGATGCCTCAGTGTCTTTCCTACAGCAGTGTCACGATGCCTCAGTGTCTCCTACAGCAGAGTCACGATGCCTCAGTGTCTCTCCTACAGCAGTGTCACGATGCCTCAGTGTCTCCTACAGCAGTGTCACGATGCCTCAGTGTCTCTCCTACAGCAGAGTCACGATGTCTCAGTGTCTCTCCTACAGCAGAGTCACGATGTCTCAGTGTCTCTCTTACAGCAGTGTCACGATGCCTCAGTGTCTCTCCTACAGCAGTGTCACGATGCCTCAGTGTCTCCTACAGCAGAGTCACGATGCCTCAGTGTCTCTCCTACAGCAGTGTCACGATGCCTCAGTGTCTCCTACAGCAGTGTCACGATGCCTCGGTGTCTCTCCTACAGCAGAGTCACGATGCCTCGGTGTCTCTCCTACAGCAGAGTCACGATGCCTCAGTGTCTCTCCTACAGCAGAGTCACGATGTCTAAGTGTCTCCTACAGCAGAGTCACGATGCCTCAGTGTCTCCTACAGCAGTGTCACGATGCCTCATTGTGTCTCCTACAGCAGTGTCACGATGCCTCAGTGTCTCCTACAGCAGTGTCACGATGTCTCAGTGTCTCTCCTACAGCAGAGTCACGATGCCTCAGTGTCTCTCCTACAGCAGAGTCACAATGCCTCAGTGTCTCTCTTACAGTAGTGTCACGATGCCTCAGTGTCTCTCTTACAGTAGTGTCACGATGCCTCAGTGTCTCTCCTACAGCAGTGTCACGATGCCTCAGTGTCTCTCCTACAGCAGAGTCACTATGCCTCAGTGTCTCTCCTACAGTAGTGTCACGATGCCTCTGTGTCTCTCCTACAGCAGTGTCACGATGTCTCAGTGTCTCTCCTACAGCACATCACGATGTCTCAGTGTCTCCTACAGCAGTGTCACGATGCCTCAGTGTCTCTCCTACAGCAGAGTCACGATGCCTCAGTGTGTCTCCTACAGCAGAGTCACGATGTCTCAGTGTCTCTCCTACAGCAGTGTCACGATGCCTCAGTGTCTCTCTTACAGCAGAGTCACGATGTCTCAGTGTCTCTCCTACAGCAGTGTCACGATGCCTCAGTGTCTCCTACAGTAGTGTCACGATGTCTCAGTGTCTCTCCTACAGTAGTGTCACAATGCCTCAGTGTCTCTCCTACAGCAGTGTTACGATGCCTCAGTGTCTCCTACAGCAGTGTCACGATGCCTCAGTGTCTCCTACAGCAGAGTCACGATGCCTCAGTGTCTCTCCTACAGTAGTGTCACGATGCCTCTGTGTCTCCTACAGCAGTGTCACGATGCCTCAGTGTCTCTCCTACAGCAGTGTCACGATGCCTCAGTGTCTCCTACAGCAGAGTCACGATGCCTCATTGTCTCTCCTACAGCAGTGTCACGATGCCTCAGTGTCTCCTACAGCAGAGTCACGATGCCTCAGTGTCTCCTACAGCAGAGTCACGATGCCTCAGTGTCTCTCCTACAGTAGTGTCACGATGCCTCTGTGTCTCCTACAGCAGAGTCACGATGCCTCAGTGTCTCTCCTACAGCAGAGTCACGATGCCTCAGTGTCTCTCCTACAGCAGAGTCACGATGCCTCAGTGTCTCCTACAGCAGAGTCACGATGCCTCAGTGTCTCCTACAGCAGTGTCACGATGTCTCAGTGTCTCTCCTACAGCAGTGTCACGATGTCTCAGTGTCTCCTACAGCAGTCACGATGCCTCAGTCTCTCCTACAGCAGTGTCACGATGCCTCTGTGTCTCCTACAGCAGTGTCACGATGCCTCAGTGTGTCTCCTACAGCAGTGTCACGATGCCTCAGTGTCTCCTACAGCAGTGTCACGATGCCTCAGTGTCTCTATTACAGTAGTGTCACGATGCCTCAGTGTCTCTCCTACAGCAGTGTCACGATGCCTCAGTGTCTCCTACAGCAGAGTCACGATGCCTCAGTGTCTCTCTTACAGTAGTGTCACGATGCCTCAGTGTCTCTCCTACAGCAGTGTCACGATGCCTCAGTGTCTCTCCTACAGTAGTGTCACGATGCCTCAGTGTCTCTCCTACAGCAGTGTCACGATGCCTCAGTGTCTCTCCTACAGCAGAGTCACGATGCCTCTGTGTCTCCTACAGCAGTGTCACGATGTCTCTGTGTCTCCTACAGCAGTGTCACGATGTCTCAGTGTCTCTCCTACAGCAGAGTCACGATGCCTCTGTGTCTCCTACAGCAGTGTCACGATGTCTCTGTGTCTCCTACAGCAGTGTCACGATGTCTCAGTGTCTCCTACAGCAGAGTCACGATGCCTCTGTGTCTCCTACAGCAGAGTCACGATGCCTCTGTGTCTCCTACAGCAGAGTCACGATGCCTCTGTGTCTCCTACAGCAGTGTCACGATGCCTCTGTGTCTCCTACAGCAGAGTCACGATGTCTCAGTGTCTCTCCTACAGCAGAGTCACGATGCCTCAGTGTCTCTCCTACAGCAGAGTCACGATGCCTCAGTGTCTCTCCTACAGCAGAGTCACGATGCCTCAGTGTCTCTCTTACAGCAGAGTCACGATGCCTCAGTGTCTCCTACAGCAGAGTCACGATGCCTCAGTGTCTCCTACAGCAGTGTCACGATGCCTCAGTGTCTCCTACAGCAGAGTCACGATGCCTCAGTGTCTCTCCTACAGCAGAGTCACGATGCCTCAGTGTCTCTCCTACAGCAGAGTCATGATGCCTCAGTGTCTCTCTTACAGCAGAGTCATGATGCCTCAGTGTCTCCTACAGCAGAGTCACGATGCCTCAGTGTCTCCTACAGCAGTGTCACGATGCCTCAGTGTCTCCTACAGCAGAGTCACGATGCCTCAGTGTCTCCTACAGCAGAGTCACGATGCCTCAGTGTCTCTCCTACAGCAGAGTCACGATGCCTCAGTGTCTCTCCTACAGTAGTGTCACGATGCCTCAGTGTCTCTCCTACAGCAGTGTCACGATGCCTCAGTGTCTCTCCTACAGCAGTGTCACGATGCCTCAGTGTCTCCTACAGCAGAGTCGCGATGCCTCTGTGTCTCCTACAGCAGAGTCACGATGCCTCAGTGTCTTTCCTACAGCAGTGTCACGATGCCTCAGTGTCTCCTACAGCAGAGTCACGATGCCTCAGTGTCTCTCTTACAGTAGTGTCACGATGCCTCAGTGTCTCCTACAGCAGTGTCACGATGCCTGTGTCTCCTACAGCAGAGTCACGATGCATCAGTGTCTCTCCTACAGCAGAGTCACGATGCCTCAGTGTCTCTCCTACAGCAGAGTCACGATGCCTCAGTGTCTCTCCTACAGCGGTGTCACGATGCCTCATTGTCTCCTACAGCAGTGTCACGATGCCTCAGTGTCTTTCCTACAGCAGTGTCACGATGCCTCAGTGTCTCCTACAGTAGTGTCACGATGCCTCAGTGTCTCTCCTACAGCAGTGTCACGATGCCTCTGTGTCTCCTACAGCTGAGTCACGATGCCTCAGTGTCTCCTACAGCAGAGTCGCGATGCCTCAGTGTCTCCTACAGTAGTGTCACGATGCCTCAGTGTCTCTCCTACAGCAGTGTCACGATGCCTCTGTGTCTCCTACAGCAGAGTCACGATGCCTCAGTGTCTCTCCTACAGCAGAGTCACGATGCCTCTGTGTCTCCTACAGAAGAGTCACGATGCCTCTGTGTCTCCTACAGCAGATTCACGATGCCTCAGTGTCTCTCCTACAGTAGTGTCATGATGCCTCAGTGTCTCCTACAGCAGTGTCACGATGCCTCAGTGTCTCCTACAGCAGAGTCACGATGCCTCTGTGTCTCCTACAGCAGAGTCGCGATGCCTCTGTGTCTCCTACAGCAGAGTCACGATGCCTCAGTGTCTCCTACAGTAGTGTCACGATGCCTCAGTGTCTCCTACAGCAGTGTCACGATGCCTCAGTGTCTCTCCTACAGCAGAGTCACGATGCCTCAGTGTGTCTCCTACAGCAGAGTCACGATGTCTCAGTGTCTCTCCTACAGCAGTGTCACGATGCCTCAGTGTCTCTCTTACAGCAGAGTCACGATGTCTCAGTGTCTCTCCTACAGCAGTGTCACGATGCCTCAGTGTCTCCTACAGTAGTGTCACGATGTCTCAGTGTCTCTCCTACAGCAGTGTCACAATGCCTCAGTGTCTCTCCTACAGCAGTGTCACGATGCCTCAGTGTCTCCTACAGCAGAGTCACGATGCCTCAGTGTCTCTCCTACAGTAGTGTCACGATGCCTCTGTGTCTCCAACAGCAGTGTCACGATGCCTCAGTGTCTCTCCTACAGCAGTGTCACGATGCCTCAGTGTCTCCTACAGCAGAGTCACGATGCCTCAGTGTCTCTCCTACAGCAGTGTCACGATGCCTCAGTGTCTCCTACAGCAGAGTCACGATGCCTCAGTGTCTCCAACAGCAGAGTCACGATGCCTCAGTGTCTCTCCTACAGTAGTGTCACGATGCCTCTGTGTCTCCTACAGCAGAGTCACGATGCCTCAGTGTCTCTCCTACAGCAGAGTCACGATGCCTCAGTGTCTCTCCTACAGCAGAGTCACGATGCCTCAGTGTCTCCTACAGCAGAGTCACGATGCCTCAGTGTCTCCTACAGCAGTGTCACGATGCCTCAGTGTCTCCTACAGCAGTGTCACGATGCCTCAGTGTCTCCTACAGCAGTGTCACGATGCCTGTGTCTCCTACAGCAGAGTCACGATGCCTCAGTGTCTCTCCTACAGCAGAGTCACGGTGCCTCAGTGTCTCTCCTACAGCAGAGTCACGATGCCTCAGTGTCTCTCCTACAGCAGTGTCACGATGCCTCAGTGTCTCCTACAGCAGTGTCACGATGCCTCAGTGTCTTTCCTACAGCAGTGTCACGATGCCTCAGTGTCTCCTACAGCAGAGTCACGATGCCTCTGTGTCTCTCCTACAGCAGAGTCACAATG